>NC_089786.1:38795790-38810790 GCF_040412425.1 Macrobrachium rosenbergii
AGTAAAGTGTTGAATTATTAAATTTATGATGGAAAATTGTCGCATTTTAAAGGTTTTTTTCTTTCTTAGAATAAGAGGTGAATAAAGATAATTCACAATCATTATTGGCCCTCAGTGAAGAACTGATTAGGGAGATTCTGATGTTGTCGTGTTTTTAAAGCTTTTTTTCATTCTTAAAATAGAGAGAAATAAAGATAATTGAGAGTTATTGAGTCTTAGTAAAGTACTGATTAGTAAATTTCTGATGTTGTCGTGTTTTTAAAGTTTTCTTATTTCTTAGAATGACAGAAATAAAGATATTTCTAGAGAACATAATTGGATAGTAAAGTATAGAATAGTAAAGTTCTGATGTTGTCGCTTTTAAAATTTTCTTTCATTCTTAAAGTCAGAAATAAATATTTTTCTCGAGAGTTATTGGGTCTCAATAAAGTTCCTGATTAGTAAATTTCTGGTGTTGTCGTGTTTTCAAAGTTTCCTTTCATTCTTAAAATAACAGAAATAAAGACAACTCACGAGATTTATGCAGAAATGTACATGATGTCGTGATCGTCACTGGATTGATGTAATGCAGACTGGGAATTGAGAATACCAGGCAAAGTAACAAAGAAATACTCAGATTATTTGGCGTGATTCAGGGGACATAGGGCTAATGAATGGGGATTAAGAATCTGAGAAGACCAGGTCATATTATGTATCAATATATATATATTTATATATGCAATATATCCTGTTTATCATAGTATATATATATGGTGTGTTAAATTAGTTCTTAAAATTATATTAAAATATAGCGTATATTATATAAAATAATATATTTATATATCAAATAAAAAAAGCTAAAATAATCATTAATCAAAATAGCATATTTGTATCTCAAATTAAGCATACTTTATTACTAAGCTTTATATAAAATTAATCATATGAAAATATCTCAAATGAGAATTTTTAAATCAAAAAATGAAGTCATAATAAGCATATCTTAAAAAAATACTTTTTATATATCAAATTAACATATTAATATCAAATTAAGCATTTTATATCTCAAATTAAGAAATATTAATATCTCAAATTAAACATTTATATCAAACTATATATTAATATCTCAAATTAAACATTTTAATCTCAAATTAAAATATTTAATATCTTAAATCAAGCATTTTTATACTTGAAATTTGATAGCTATTTATCTCAAATTCTTATTCAATATCTCTTTATATTTTCAATAATCAACATATTTATATCTCAAGCAAATTTAGTATGTTTATACAAAATAAGCGTATTTATATCAGATGAAATTAAAGTATGGACTTTTATCTTGAAACTGTGTATTTATATGGCAAAATTTAATCTTCAAAATTAGTATATTTATATGAGAAAATATCTGGACTCGTATTTATATTTTTGTGTAAGAGTCCGTGACGAATTGAATCCCGCGTGACCTTTTATGTCGTATTCTCAAGCGGTGATAATAACGTCATCGCAATGATAATGAGAATGTAAAACTTTTATTTTTTTTTATTTCGTCTTTTTTGCTTTTTTTTTATTAATACGCGTCATTGCATTTTGTCGTATTTCAAGCGGTGATAATAACAATGCAATTATGGTATTCGTTAAAACTTTTTTTTTTTTTTTTTTCAGGGTTTGCATTTTGTCTCTTGCGTTAAACTGCATCGGTAAAGATGATTTTCCGAGTCAGTATCGGTCGTTATATACTAAAAGTGATTATTATTAAAAGCAGCAGTTGAAATAATTCATTGTTGATGATATTGCTATTATTACTCGATTTATGTCATCTTTTGTATTATTATTGTTACGATTATCATTTCAAAATTCATTGGTTGTCGAAGCTGGGGTGGGGTCCCTCCTATGGGCTGAGGAGCCCCCTCCCCAGCTACGACAGTCAATGAAAATCTCAAAAATTTCTGTAAACTTGCATTTATTATTATTATTATTATTATTATTATTATCATTATTATTATTATTATTATTATTATTATTATTATTATTATTATTACTAAACATCGATAATAGTTTCGACACGAGAACCATAGTTCCAGAATGATGGAGAAAAGAAAATAATTGAAAGATACTGTTGTATGATCTGAAAATACTCGACTCCGTCAATAAGCAAATTATTTATTTATACACCCATTCTTTTATTTCTTCGTCTAAATATTAGTTCACGTAGTTAATTGTTTTGTGTCCAGTAGTTCTTTGAATTTGGCAGATCTTTACCTATACAGGTCTGTGTGTGTGTGTGTGTGTGTGTGTTTGTGTGTGTGTGTGTGTTTGTTGACGTTGATGGCACAACCTCAGGATCACAGTGATAATAATGATGATAATAGTGACTGCTATGGAGTGTATGTCATTTATTCTTTAGGTGTTATTTAGCCACTTATCTTCCTAATTTTTGTAAATGAAAATTTTAAATACTGTTGTCTTGTGGTCACGCGGGGAAACTTTTTCTCTTATAGTATTATGTACTAGGAGCAACAGACTAGGAATAATAGGAAAATAGCTAATGGATTAAAAGGGCAATTTTTTTTAAATCTCTCTCTCTCTCTCTCTCTCTCTCTCTCTCTCTCTCTCTCTCTCTCTCTCTCTCTCTCTCTGCATATGAGTATCGTGTTGGAGGATTCTTTACATGACGTAATAGCTAAGAGACAGTTTTTTGGGGGTGCAACCTCATAGTATTTTCTTGAGCTCATCGAAATCTTCCGTTAACTGGGCTAAATTCCTTTTCTCTCCAAAGATTTATATGTAGTCGACTATCATTGTCCATGAATGATAGATGGCCATAAAACGTAGTCTTCTCGTCATGGCGAGTATTTTGTAATTACTCATCAACAATTTAAGTATTTTGTTTCCTGCACATTAGGCAGTTGCAAGGCCGTGCCTCCACCCTTTTCCCCGCTTTATGATCCAAAAAGGGGTGGTAAGGGGGGTGTAGGGGTTAAAGGAAGGATGAGGTTAATTAATCTACATTAAACTTTGTGGTTAATCTCCATTATGGTTCCATCGAGGCAGATTAGGTTAGAATGGCATAAGTGGAAAAGAATTATGGTTCACCCCCAGCCCCACTGCCCCGCCCACCTACTTTTTTTTTCCAAGGTAGTTAAAAACTCATCAGTCCGAATTGGGAGATTACAACGGTTGCATTTATACTTAAGGGAGGAAAGGTTTGGATGAAGTGGATTTAATGCAGTGTGTTTGGGACGTCTGTTTGATTATAATTCCACAAACCCATACACACACGTATATATTATATATACATATACATATACATATACATACATACATACATATATACATACATACACACACATATATATACATATACATGCTGACATATTTACAGTGTGTATATTTATCCACTCATTTTATAAAATATATTTAATTTTGAGTTCTGATGCCATTCTTTTTCGTATAGTTGATAAGGTAAATAGGGTTAATCAGCTTAAACAGAATAAATCTTGTTATATTCTATATATAAAATGCTACCTCTTTTTATTAAATGTTTTTATGTCCAGGATACTATGTTGCTGTCACCTGTTTGGTGTGATGTTCAGGTTTACATTACATTGTGGGAATAAAGCATCATTATGTTTTTCAGCTTACTCATTATAATGGGTGAATTATGCAGTTTGATAACGAATTGAAGTCTCTGCATTTCTAGGTTTTAGGTCACTTCATATCTCATTTTGGCAGGTCATGTAGCCTAGTTATCTGCCCCCAAAATTAATAGTTATTATTATCTAAAATAACAACAGGGACAGCTGCCCTGTATTGTTTATCGTATGGCTGGACGGCTTGCTCGTTTGAAAAAAGGGTGAAATCTTGTCTTCCTTACTGAGCCTTAAGTCAAGGATAAATTAGTCAAGACGTTTATCGGGTTTGATTTGCTTCATGATGAAGGACACACGCTATTGGAAAACCGAACTTACTATAGATTTTTTCGCTAGTTTTATAAGTGTCTCTTTGAAAGCTTTTCTTTTATAAATCTGTCAAAGCATTTTTTCTTATCTATTCTTCCTTAAAATATATTTTTACAATTTGTTGAAAGCCATTCGAATTAAGAAGACTACTGAGTCGGCGTATCTCATGAATCAGCTGACAAAAAAAAAAAAAAGATTAGGAATCCAAACGATTGATCCAGATTCTCCTGAAATCCCCTAAGCATGAAAGTCAACGTAGAACTACGTTCCGTCGCTATCATCTTTTAAGATTGGTTGCACTTGAAATGCGCTCCGCCGTCCAGTCTGTTATTGGGAACAAATGAGAGTCGGTCGAAAACCAGGGGAGGGGAAAGGATGGTCCTGTGCTGTGGAAACAGACTGGACATTTTAATTTCAGAGTGTTGATTAAAAAGATGAAGCTTTCGGAATCTGAACAACAGACCCGTCTGCCATTCAACAGCTAGTGACAAGATAATCAATTACTGGGTTTAAATATTTTAATTGTGGTAGTTTTTTACATGATTCACTAAGTGATATTCGCATATTTTTATGTTTTGCTTTTTATTGAAACCTGTTAATTAGTTTGCCCATTTAGATTGTTCATTTTATATTTGTTAGTTTTTCAAAAGAAATTTAGTTATCTCAGTATATTTTATTGATAATTGCTTATTGATTTTTTCATCGGTCTGGTGGTTTTTTTTCAGCCTGATGATGAGGGCCTAAATTAATTGATACCTTGTATATTTAATCTACTTTGGTCTTAATTGTTTGTCATTTTAAGATTTGGCTAGAACTTATTGTTCTTATATATTTTGAGACGTTAAGCCCTGGCCTCAGATTTCATTTTAGATCGGACTGCTTGAAGCATACTGTTATGGTTCCAAGAAGATTAGGAAGTATTGATTTCTGATTTAACCTTGCAGGCACATACCGTGTTACTGTTCAAATTCATTAAAGTCAAGGTTTTTTAGCTCTTTTAAAACCCGAAAAGTTATGAATGCTCGCATACGATCACTTCCGGCGATGGGGACGATCACAAAAATGGAAAGAAAACTAGTTTTAGGACAGATTTGACCTTGTTTAGACGTCCTAGAAAGAAAAAAATTTAACCTTTCTTTTTGCACGAAAATTTAATACAGTTTTTAGATGCAACAGTTGTGAAAAATTGGCTTGATGTTAGCCTAAACTAGAAAGTTAAAAAAATCGGTGTTGACGTTATAAGAAAATAGATACATATTTTTAATTTTTCTAATAGAAATTATGTATAAACAGATAAATATACATATATATGTCTTGTACATAATATGATCCCATGAAAATACATTTCTTTACATATTTTTAAGTTTTAAAAATAGATAAATGAATTATAGATATATACATTTTTATATGAAACACACACACTTTTTTAGCAAAATATATATAATTATAAACGATACCTTAAAAATATTTAATCGAAAAATAGGGTGACAATCAGTTAAATAAAGACAGAATCAATATTTTACGTAACCTAAGAACGCTTCCTAGGCCATTATGTTCTTGACGAAAATAAAGGTAGGGGTCTAAATTAATGAATAGGTCTGATTATTTAGATAAAATTAATGCTCCCTCCCTTTCCAGTCCATTCAAAATTTCATCCAGCATTTTCAATGTAGATATTATCCTAATCACATTTTTGAAGGCCCCCCAACCACCTCCCCTACCCACTCTCCACCTTCGTTATGCCACCACCCTTCCCCTTGTGAAACTGCCGTATAATCCCCTTTATTTCAATCCCAGGGTCATCTAATTCAGTTATTTGTCCGTCCGTCCGTCATCTAGGAAACCCTTTAAGACCTATTATTTTCCCCTTCCCCGTTTCCCCTATAATCTGTCCAAGTTTTTCCTCCAGTTTTCCCCTAACTTTAGGTTAATTCCAATATATCTCCTCCAAATTTGTTAAAGAATTATGTCTTCTTTCAGCTTTTAATCAAGATGTTATAATGGCATGAGTTTTAAGATATGAAAACTAATCCTCATTAGGAAATGATTTAAAAGAAACGGGAAGACATTATTCTTAAGAAATATGTGAAAACCATCTATCAGTGTTTGGACTTAATAAAATACACACACAAAATTATTACATTTAGCAACTGCTGATGGCATTTTTACTTTTGATGGTAAATTATATAATCAAATAGATGTGTATATGGGAAATTATGACCTGTATATATATATTATATATGGGTTATTGTGAAATATTTATATATATGAATGCCCTAGTGCTATCAATGTATATTTGTATTACTGTAGGTATGTAGATGATACTTTCCTTGTGTTTAAGGAATTATCACATGTTGATTTGTTTTTTGAATATTTTAATTCTCGTCACCCTAACATTTCTTTTTACTTGTGAGACGGAACAGGATAATAAGTTGTCATTTTTAGATGTACAGGTATACAGAAATAGTGGCAAATTTGAGACCTCTGTTTATAGGAAAAGTACTTTTACTGGCTTGGGATTGAATTACCTCAGTTTTTCGCCAAAGTTGTATAAGATGAACTCAATACGCACTTTGATTAATAGAGCCTACAATGTTTGTTGTGATTTTAATTTATTTCATCAAGATATGGTTTTCCTCCAGAATTACTTTTCTGAAAACTCATATCCCATTTTTGTATTTTACAAAGTTCTGAAAAAATTTTTTAAATGAAAAGTTTTGTCCCAGACCGGTGTACAGTACTGCTAGTAAAGATGTAAAGTACATTAAATTGCCTTACCTTGGTCATAGTAGCTATATGGTCCGAAAAAGTTACAAGAAATACTTAAGCATTGTTTCCTCAAATCAGTTTCCGGTTTGTTTTCTGTAATCCTTTTACAATAAGATCATTTTTGAGAGAGAAGCCTACTCTGCCTGTGGACCTTAATTCCTGTGTCGTTTACTTGTTCACTTGTTCGCAGTGTGGTCTATGATACGTGGGATCTAGTTCCTGCTGGCTCAGACACAGAATTTTGGAACACAGAGGTCTTTCTATTAGAACTAGGTTTCCCCTTTCCAAACCACCCTTTTTTCTGCCATTAGAGAACACAGTTTAGCACAGGACCATCCTTTCACTGACCTGGATTTTCGGGTACTGTCTTTTGTTCAAACAGACTGACCTTTTAATTTCAGAGTCGCTGACTATTAAAAAGATGAAGCCGGAATTGAACAACAACTCGTCTGGTATTCAACTAGCTATCGTGTAATTTCATAGTAGGTACTCAGTTAGGTCGTTAAATATTTTACTTTGTGAGTGGTAGTTTGTTTACATTTCACTATAGTTTTATTTTCATATTTTTATGTTTGTGTTTTTAATTTTTCGTTATTTTACGTCTCACCCTTTTAGTTTGTATTTACTTGTTCATTTTATATTTCGTTAGTATTTTTGCTGAAGATTTATTATGACAATTCATTTTATTGTAATTTTATTGATTCTCATCCTTGTCGGTTTTTTCAGCCTGATGATGAGGTTTTATACCTCGAAAGCTTGTAATAAAGAATGTTCTTCCTGGTCTTGGCAATATTATTTATCATTAAGCTATATATATATATATATATATATATATATATATATATATATATATATATATATATATATATATATATATAGAGAGAAGAGAGAGAGAGAGAGAGAGAGAGAGAGAGAGAGAGAGATATATATATATATATATATATATATATATATATATATATATATATATATATATATATATATATATATATATATATATATATATATATATATATATATATATATATATATATATATATATATATATATATATATATATATATATATATATATATATATATATATGAAATTCTTATCACGCCGTGATTTATATACAATCATGAAGCTACAAATGTTTAATATCCAATTCACGCTACTTTGGGAATATCCCCAATGGGAAATTACCACCAAAGGGGAATTTTTTTTGAAAGTGATAAACTGATCAGTACCGCTAGGTCTCGATCCCTCAACACAGTATCTTCCAACGACTCCATTCCACGGTCAAACCATTGAGCCACGAAGAGGTATAAGTTAATGCCAAATCTGCCATACCTACATGAGTGTCGAGAGAGGGAAAATTATACTTGGCTTCGGCATTAACTCACCTTCACCATTATAGCTCATTGGCACATTTGGAATTCGCTGCTAAGTGATAAATGGATCAGTAACACTGGGTCTCGATCCTCGCCATAGTATTTCCACCAACGACTCCATTCGACGGTCAAACCATTGAGCCACCAGGAGAGGTATAAATTAATGGTTAATCTGTTGTACTTATCCGTTGAGAGCAGGGAAATTGTACTTGGCTTCGGCATTAGCCCAACTCCACCATGATAGCTCATTGGTACATTTGGAACACCCAGCTCTTATTATGAAATTTTTATCACACCATGATTTATTTACAATCAAGGAGCTACAAATGCCGTTTAATATCCAATTCATGCTACTTCTGGGATATCCTGAATGGGGAATTATCAGAGAAGAGGAATTTTTGTTTTTGAGTGATAAATGGATCGGTACTGCTGGGTCGTGATCCCTCGATACAGCACCTTCCAGTGACTCCATTTTTTATCACTTAAAAGAGATTCATTCGGTGATAATTCCCCACTGGGGATATTCTCGAGGTAGCATGAATTTGATATTAAACGACATTTGTAACGTCATGATTGTACATAAATCACGGCGTGATAAAATTTCATAATAAGAGCTACGGGTTCCAAAAGTGCCAATGAGCTGTCATGGTGGAGGTGGGTTAATGCCGAAGCCAAGTGAAATTTCCCCACTCTCGACAGGTAAAGAAGTACTTCAGATTCGTCATTAACTTATACCTCTCTTGGTGGCTCAATGGTTTGACCGTCAAATGGAGTCATTGGAAGGTACTGTGTTGAGGGATCAGATCTGGCGGTACTGATCCATTTATCACATAAAGAAAAAAGTTCCCCTTCGGTGGTAATTCCCCATTGGGGATATTCCCGAAGTAGCGTGAATTGGATATTAAACGGCATTTGTAACTTCATGATTGTATATAAATCACTGTGATAAAAATTTCATAATAAGAGCTGTGTGTTCCAAACATACTAATGAGCTATCATGGTGGAGGTGGCTTAATGCCAAAGCCAAGTACAATTTCCCTGCTCTTGACTGGTTAATAAGTATGGCAGATTCAGCATTAACTTATACCTCTACTAGTAGCTCAGTTGTTTGACCATGGAATGGAGTCGTTGGAAGGTACTGTGTTGAGGGATCGTGACCCGGCGGTGCCGATCCATTTATCACTTTAAAAAAATTCCCATTCGGTGATAATTCCCCATCGAGGATATTCGAAGTAGCGTGAATTGATATTAAACGTCAATTGTAGCTTCATGATTTATACACACACACACACACACACACACACACACACACACACACACACACACACACATATATATATATATATATATATATATATATATATATATATATATATATATATATATATATATATATATATATATATATATATATATATATATATATATATATTAATAAATTATTTTCATGCCATAAGAGTGAACTCACATGCTTCTAGGTTATCTCTGAGAAACGACTCCGTGTGGCTTGGACAATGTTTGATATGCGTTTTTCCTTTCTTTCGCAAGACTATTACTTGTGGCATGTTTTCGTTGTTCAGGTAGATTGAGACGGGAAGACGGGAAGGACACACGAACACAAAGTCTGGCTGAGAAATTGTAGAACGATGGGAAAAGTTCGAAGAAAATTTTGAGGGAAAGGAGAAAATATTAAAATTGGTTTCTAAACAGAGGTAGGAAGAAAACGGAAAACTTTTTTTACATGACAGGTAAAGAAAATAATGACAAAGAATGGAAATGGAAAAAAAAAATTATGAATTATTATACGAATAAAATTAGTAATGGTACTTACGAGAAAAAGGGTAAGGAAAATCCCTGTTAAAACGTTTGATGAGAGAAAAAAAAAAACAGTAATGGGTTGCACAATGAAAGGTCAAAAAATTTAAATTTAATTGAGGGAAGAAACCTTTAATATAATGAAAGGCCAGAAGTGCTGAGAGTAATACTAAGAGTCAGTTCTGGGAGAAAGGCACATAAAGAAATATATTGCCAGAGGAAATCGAAGGAAAAATATGGAAAAACGGACGTTTGTAAGATATTGTGAAAAGAAGGAAACTAAAAATCGAAACGTTTGTAAGGGGATGGAAGAATCGACAAACTGAGAGGAATTCTCCGGAGGCGCTGCAGGGGACGGAAAAAAATCTAGTTGCCGTCAAAAGAAAGTCTCGAGACGCCTGTAAAACAAATACCATGCAAAGCGAGCACACTCACTTAGTATATCCAGCTATGCAAATAAATCTGTGCATATAAATAGTAATACCATGTATCTATGAAACAAAAGAGATAATGCAACCCGAGGTAGTTTATATTTCGGCAATAACTTCCCAAGTTATGAAAGACACCGTCATGGAAGCATAACTTGCTTACAGCTCCATAAATCGTTAAGCCAAACAACCAACGCCTTCCAGAGTTTTATACTCCTGACAGGAAGCTAGGTGCCTGAACTAAAAGGGACTAGAAAGGAGTGCAGATTGCCTGGAAAACAACAAATGGTTTGGAAAGGATCAAGAAAGGACTGAGAGTTATTTTTGGGGAAGAGCTAGCATTAGGATAACAGTCCCAACATTGAAAAGGAAATGTAACTGTGAACTTTTAAATATATATATATATATATATATATATATATATATATATATATATATATATATATATATATATATATATATATATATATATATGAATGTCTTTTCCTGTAATACTGTTAGTGTAATATGAAAATAAGAAGGCCCATAAAACACTATTTAAACGTCGAAATATATGGTTTCAACGTTTAAATAGTGTTTTATGGGCCTTCTTATTTTCATATATATATATACATATATATATATATATATATATATATATATATATATATATATATATATATATATATATATATATATATATATATATATATATATATATATATATATATATATATATATATATACATATTCAAGTTATTATACCTTATTAGCATTAAATCTTTTGTCATACCTCTTTCTCGTATCGACTTTCTGCTTTGGTTCGTCTTCGCGATGCTAATTCTATTATCTTTTAGAAATTTTACGCTCTTTTCATCCACGTTTCTCTTTGAGACGTATATTCCGATTCGGTTTCCTTTATCCATTACCATCAATTCCTCTTTTAATTTTTTCAAGCAATATTGCAGCCCGTATTCTTCATAAATTTCGTCCATAACATCATTTCTTTGGGAAACCTTTTTACATCGTTCATACATCGACGGTTTCTTTCCTCTTCTCTGTTACCTTTTCCCTCATTCAATTTCGCTCAGCAGAATTTCAGTAATACTTTCTTCTCGCTCCATCACCTCCTCATCTTCTGGGCACACATCCTCTCAATGCCTAACGCCTCTGCAAGGCTGGACAATCACTTTTACAAACGAATACACAAACAGGCATACATACAGACAGTGAAATGTGCCTCCGGTCTAAGACGATGTCCTTCCATTTCATAGAAGCCTCTCTTATAATATGATTACTTTGCAATTTTTAGAGTTTTGTGGTAGTTTGAGGACAGAGTCCAGGTCAAAATTCTGTCCCTTTGTGATTCTCTGAGCTGCACCCCTTCGCCACTCCTGTTTTCTGACCCCCCTGTTCTGGCGGATGCCTTTTGTTTTCCAGAATCATATGATGAGGGAGATAGCCGAAGGGCTACCCGTTTGGGGGGAAAAGATTTGATGATTGACCGAAGGCCAGTCAGTAGCAGCAGAGCGACGGTTGAGACAAGACCTATTTTCCCAAGAAATCCTTCCATGTGTTTATCCAGTGTGGTCCACTCTCACCTGTGACACCAAGGACCCACTGATTTCGCCTGTTCAGCTCTGATAAAGGAAGGAAGAACCTCACTCATTCTTTTACGAGAGCATACACAAATTGCTTCGGGTACGTATGGAAATTGAGAGGAATCCGCCCTTATTCTTTATCTTTTTCACTCGACCTGTTTTCACCTTTCATTATTCCTTCTGATGATAAACTATAAGTACAGTGTAAAATCTATGTCAAGCGTTACCTTGAATTCAGTTAACTGATCAAGTAATTTCTCCTTGGAAGCAATAGAAGTGAACTGATTACCTCATCGAATCTTGCTCTTTATCTGTGTCCATACGAGGCAAATTTATACTCATCAGACATCTCTCTGCCTTTCAGTAGCCGATATCCAGTGTGATTTGGTTAATGCAATTTCGTCGTTACCCAAGTGCGTTTGATGTCAACACCGACGATTTACGTTAACATTAATCACTCATTGATTTATCTGGGAACAGATTCCCCGTTATAGTGCAGCAGATAATTGCATATTTCGTAAGAATCGTTCAGATAGTGAAACAAGCATGAAATTTTGCACAAGTGCTCTTTAAAGTTCCCTCTATCAGAAAAGGGCGCTGGCCACGCAAAAATTTAATATGGCGGCCAAATTCCAAGATGGCGGCCAGTATCGACAGATTTTGGCTAATTTTTCACTAGAATGGCATGTATTTGCTTCTAGCAATATGGTAAAGCTCTTCCATACTATTTCTTGTGAATATTATGTTTCTGTAGCTTCCCAGTACAGTTTGCCTTTAAATATGGGGGCTATATGGCTGCCAAGAAAAGGTAGAAACAATAATTATAATGAGAAATAATGCCCGTTCAACAATTATCGTTTTAAGCATGGATCTTGGTTTCTGTGGTTTTAGATCCTAATGAGGCCATCTCTTTCGAATAACTCATCAATTTTGAAGGAAAATTAATAAATGTAAAAGAGTGTATGTCTGCACACAACCAGGGCACACTGGTGACATCACTGCTGTGTAACTCAGCATGGGGTTCAGTGCCAGCTAATCCAGCTTTACTAATCCTGTAGTCTTAGACTAGTAGTTGTAGTATAGTTTAGTTTAGTGTCCCAAATGCTTTCTAACAGCCCCAGACCAGCTATAGTTAGATAGCCGCACCTGAATAGACAGGATGTGCCAGCGCGGGAGAGCCGAGCCAAGGGTATGGGGCTGTACATGATGGTTCATGTACTTACCCGGATGGTGCACAGATCACACGGGACTTAAATGGCACTGGATGAATGATCGGGCTAGGTGTAGGGAGACCGAACCTAGTTGAATCCCATACAGGAATGTGTGCTTTGTTTAAGGTGGTAAAAGGATAACCCTCGGCCTTAATCAAAAGTGAAATCATGGCAGAATGTGATGCCAATCCAATATTGAGCAGTAGAAAAACAAACTGAGTTTGTGTTGTCTTTGTCAGAAGGACAAAGAGGTGAGCACTCTGACATCACCTCCAAGTCATCATGTCCTAGACCATGATGGGTACACAATGCTGGCAAGGAACATTCCCATGTTCAGTGAAATTAATGAAATGCCACTGATAATGGATCCAGCAAGGCTGGATGAAGGTGATGGCATAGAGGCCACTCTCAGGAAAAATGCAGCAAAATACCATGTGAACTGTCGCTTGTTGTTTAACAACACTAAACTGGACCATGCAAGAAAGCGACAATCCAATGACCAGACCAGCAACACTGAGACTAGTCGTGCAAAAACTGCGCCGAACCAGTCATGACAATGAAGTTTGCATTTTCTGTGAGAAAGTGGCACCTGCATCTGATCTCAGACAGGCTAGTACTAAGGGCCTTGACTTGAAATTGCGTGAATGTGCAGAGATACTTAGTGATGGCAAGCTCCTTGCTAAGTTGACTGGTGGGGATGTCATTGCACAGGAGTTTAAGTATCACCATGCCTGTCTTTGTGCCCTCTACAACAGAAAAGGTCCTACCTGAGGAGCCTTGAGAAAGACCAAGGTAGCACTGAGTCAGAATCAGATGTGTATCCACTAGTTCTGTCAGAACTGATGACATACATTGTTGAAAACAACCTTTGTTCAGATGATCCAGTAACATTTCGGCTGGCAGATATTTGCCACCTCTACCAACAACGTCTGGAACAATTAGGTGTAGAGTCACCAAGTGTAAATTCCACGAGACTCAAAGACAAACTTCTGGCAGAAATTCCAGAACTTGAGGCTCATAAATCTGGCAGAGATGTATTACTTGCATTTCAAAAGGATGTGGGAAAAGCACTTGCTCAATCATCTGATCTTTCAGAGGCAGTTATCATTGCTAAAGCAGCAAATATTCTCAGAAAGTCTATACTTGATCATCAGTCACGGTTTGATGGCACATTTTCTGAGGCTTGTGTACGAAATTCTGTGCCTCCTCTCCTGCTCCAGTTTGTAGGGATGGTTGAGCATGGGGCTGACATCAAGTCACAGTTACGATTTGGAGCATCAAAGTCAGACCAGGCCATTGCACAGCTCATGCAGTTCAACTGCTACTCCTGATACAAAGAGGAGCAACAACTCATAGACACTCCAAAGACAGAGAAACACCATTCCCAGTCTACATGGGACTCTCAGTCTATGCAAAACCAGGAAGAGAAACCTGGTTGAAATGCTACATCAGTATGGCCTCAGTATCTCTTATGACAGAGTACTGGAGGTCTCTGCACAGTTAGGAGATGCCACAGTTAGCAAATATGTGGAGGAGGGTGTGGTCTGTCCCCAGTACTGCGAAAAGGGTTGTTCACCACTGCAGTGATGGACAACATCGACCACAACCCATCTGCAACTACTGCCACAACCTCCTTCCATGGAACTAGCATCTCCATATTTCAGCACCCCACCAAGGAGAACACTGGACAGGAAAGACAGCAACTAAAGTTTGCACCTGAGAAAGTGAGGTCGGTGCCTGAATTGCCGGACACATTCACAAACATCTCACCAGCTTCCTTTCAAACAAAGAACCCTGTGCCACCAAACACTGCAATACCAAAGCCACCCACAGATATCTTGGGCAAGAAGACCACCTGGCAGACATGGAACATCTTTCCAGAGGCCTCC
>NC_089786.1:38813290-38845790 GCF_040412425.1 Macrobrachium rosenbergii
AACAGGAGGAAAATCTCGGAGTTGCACTTGGAAAAATTTTTTAGCGAGGGTGGAAAGTCAAACTGGATATGAACGGAGGCTCACTAAAAGAAATGAGAGAGTTTACAGCTAGGGGCCGAAGGGACGCTGCAAAAAACCTTAAGTAATGCCTAAAAGTGCACCACGTGAGGTGCACTGACAGCACTACCCCTCTACGGGGCATAGATACCATTAGGTCACACGACTCCCTACAAGAAGGTTTTTATTCCACAATTTCTAAACGCAAACCATCATTCCCAAGCGTCATGAACAATCACTTATATTGCTGTTTACTCATTTATAGCTTTATGCTTGTTGAATTGGGATTGAAATATAGAATTCAGGCCAAAGGCCAAGCGTTGGCACCTATGAGGTCATTCAGCGATGAAACGGAAATTTACAGTCAGTAAGGAGGTTTGAAAGGTGTATCAGGAGGAAAGCCTCGCAGTTGTTAGGAGAGGGTGGAAAGTAAGATGGAAGAAAGAGAATATGAACGGAGGCACAGTGAAAGGAATGAGAGGGGTTGTAGCTAGGGGCCTATGGGTTTATATTTGTTGATGTTATTCCTCGACCTAAGCAATTTGTCTTCGCGCCTCACTTAGCAGCATCCCGAGATGTCTTCATAAAGAAACCCTTAGTGGCGTTTACCTTTTTCCAAGTAAACTAAAACAATCATCCAGGTAAGTAACATCCATAATTTTAGAGTTACTTTTTTCGCTATAATGCTTATTGTTCGTGCCTGGTACCAGTTTCTCAGATTCGTTTTTTTACAATTAGCTAACTGTATTTAAAAAGTAATAACATTTTGCCACTACCATTCTGTTCTAGAGCAAACAGTTTATTAAAAACCGTATTGAGAATTCATTTCTAAAATATGGGGCCTATGTACCAATAGATTTTTTATAACTGTATTTTACTTCATTCACTAATTTACAAATTCCTTCAGTTTTACTGTTTTCATTTCCGTAATAAATAGAAACGATAGCAATTAAAGAGACCCATTAAAACAAATACCATTTCATATGATACATCTACATGAAGCATTCCATATCTAACGGCAGTCATGTTAAAACCCTCCACACGTCTTTGGTTACTAAGTTCAACTATTTTGCTCACTAAGCTAATAGTATCCGTAATAGTTACTACCCTAAACAAACCAGTCCTGAGAATTAGTCTAAATTGGTTTCATTGAGAGAATTGAATAGAGTATAGCAATAAAGCCTAAGGCAAAGCGTTGGGACCTTAGAGGTCATTCAGCGCTGAAAGGGAAAACTGAGAGTAGAAAGTTTGAAAGGCGCAACAGGAGAAAAACCTCGCAGTTGCTCTATGAAACAATTGATAGGAGAGGGTGGAAAGAAAGATATGCGAGAATACTAACGTAGGTGCAGTAAAAGGAATAAAAGGGGTTGTAGCTAGGGGATAAAGGGACGCTGCAAAGAGCCTTAAGTAATGCCTACAATGCACGGCAGAGGTGCACTGACGGTACTACCATCCTGCAGGGTTTTCATGGATAGTTGTTAAAAAATGGTCATTGCCCTCTACTACTGTGCATTTCAGGGAAGTGTCTGACTGATTTTCGTCGATAAAATTTCACCAAAGCATCGGATATGAATCGTATTTTGGAAATAGCTATTTGAAGCCACAGCATAATTGACAAAAATAAGCAGTGATGTCTAATGTTGGTAACTAAGGCACTTGCCAGAGTAAATCAAAGAAAAAATTAAAGGGAAACTTAGCTAAATCTAGCGGGCTCATAGATAGAAGCTAGCAAAACGTCATCACTGAGGGCCCTCCCACTCATTGGTACTGCAATAAGAGTTACTTCATTAGACACCCTGCCCATATACTTTTATGAATGAAGACTCAGATTTTGGTAGTGGTAGTATATGGAATTCTTACATTGTTTCACATACTAAAACACCTACCCTACACACTCTCTCTCTCTCTCTCTCTCTCTCTCTCTCTCTCTCTCTCTCTCTCTCTCTCTCTCTCTCTCTCTCTCTCTCTCTCTCTCTCTCTCTCATCTTTTCGATGAATAATGTCTCTGAGTACAATAAGGGAATTGGCATCAAATGAGAATATTAATCGTGTACTACAGTTCCGTGGCACAATTCGCGTTTCCTTTAACTTGAAATATGCACCAAGTCTGACAGTAACGCTCTGTGGAAACCATTGTTACCCTGGAGTTTCTGTTGCTTCATATTGTCTCCTCAAACGTTCCGGTTCACGTGTACCTGCTTAGTCCTGCTAAATTTGCGTAACATAACGCAAGTGGCCTAACCTTCACTTCCTTAATGCATGATCAGTCCCACAATAAATCCACAGTGCTTGGCATAGCAAACTACTCCCCCTTCATTATTTTATATGTGTGCCTCTATGTCAGTTTTGTCGTTTCCATACGCTTGATTCATTTACTTGAAACTAACACTAATGTTTGTTGCAGGGTTGTTGAGTGGTTATCAGCGAGTCTATGTATTCCCGGTTTTATCTGTTCATTTATTTTCTATGGATATGAAATTACTCATTCTTTAAATTTTCAGTTATTTTGACTATCTAATTTACATTTTTTTATTTTATGTGTATATATATACATATATATATATATATATATATATATATATATATATATATATATATATATATATATATATATATATATATATTTTTTTTTTTTTTTTATCATAACTACATTGTAGTGCTGAATGATACTCGTATCTCATAATCCAAGCGCTTGGGCTATGCACTAAATTTTATACTTCACTAATCCATTGGTTATACTGAACTTTACTGAAACTGAAGGCAATATGAAAAAATGCAAATATTGCAATATAAAATTATGTGAAAGGATATGCTGTTGTTTGTTAAGATTAAGCCTTCCTTGTGCGAATGCGGGTCCTGTGCTTTGAGCAGGCCATAACTGAAGAACATTTGTTGGAAATAGAGAAAATAAAATTTCGATAATTATCGCATATCCTACTCGAGGTATTGCTTATTGTACAAGAGGGTCAAATATTTGTGTTTCTACGACCATTATCATACTACTGGGGACCTTGCTGTTACGCCTGATGTCATAGTTTACATCACAACTAGCATCTCTGTGGGTGCTTACTAAATTTAGCTAAGTTTCCTTTAAATATCTTTTGATTTACTCAAATAAGTGCCTAAATTATTCACATTATACATCACTGCATATTTCTTCCAATTAGGCTGTGGTTTCAAATAGTTATTTCCAAAATTCGATCCATATCCAATGCTTTGTCAAGATTTAATCGACGAGAATCTATTAGACATGCCCTAAATGCACAGCAGTGACGTATTAAATTGAATGGAATATGAAATTTCGGAAAAAACCAAAGTGCTTTGACTTATGAGGTTTTTCAGAATCAAAGTGACCTATAAAACGGAAATCATTAAAACAAATTATTAAATGTTTTTCGTGAAAGAAACTCTTCACCCCCATCAAAAACGTTGCGCAAAACTTTAACAAGAATTCAACTTCAGTATTTCTGAATATTTTTCATAATCTATGACTTTAAATTCTTTTACCTGCTTTAAATCCTACTGTATATTTTACCATGAGCCTTAACTTCAATATTTCAGATTTTTTTTTTATTATGTATAATATAACTTAAAATTCTTTTCACCTGCGTTATATTTAGTCACGTAGCTTAAGACCTTTGTCATTGCGTGTGTTCAAGGAGAAAACTCATTGCTTGTGCTCATAGAATAAACTCATTGCCTGTGTTCACAAAGTAACAAACTCATTGTCTGTGTTCACAAAGTAACAAACTCATTGCCTATGCTCACAGACTAACAGCTCATTGCCTATGTTCACAGAGTAACAAACGCATTGCCTCTGCTCACAAAGTAACAAACTCATTGCCTGCATTCACAGAGTAACAACTCATTGCCTGTGTTCACTGAGTAAGAAAGGCATTGCCTATGTTCACAGAGTAACAACTCATTGCCTGTGTTCACTGAGTAAGAAACGCATTGCCTGTGTTCACAGAGTAACAACTCATTGCCTGTGCTCACTGAGTGAGAAACTCATTGCCTGTGTTCACCGAGTAATAAACCTATGGCCTGTATTCACAGAATAACAAATTATTGCCTGTGTTCACAGAGTAACAAACTTATTGCTTATGTTCACAGAGAAACAACCTCATGGCCTGTATTCATAGAGTAATAAACACATCGCCTGTATTCATCGAGTAACAAATTATTGCCTGTGTTCACAGAGTAACAAACTCATTACCTGTGTTCATAGAATAACAAACTCATTGCCTGTGTTCACAGAGTAACAAACTCATTTCCTATGTTCACAGAGTAACAACCTCATTGCCTGTATTCATAAAGTAATAAACACATCGCCTGTATTCATCGAGTAACAAATTATTGCCTGTGTTCACAGAGTAACAAACTCATTACCTGTGTTCATAGAATAACAAACTCATTGCCTGTGTTCACAGAGTAACAAACTCATTTCCTATGTTCACAGAGTAACAACCTCATTCCCTGTATTCATAGAGTAATAAACTCATCGCCTGTATTCATCGAGTAACAAATTATTGCCTGTGTTCACAGAGTAACAAACTCCTGGCCTGTGTTCACAGAGTAACAAACTCCTTGCCTGTGTTCACAGAGTAACAAACTTCTTGTCTGTGTTCACAGAGTAACAAATTCATTGCCTGTGTTCACAGAGTAACAAATCTATATCCTATGTTCATTGGGTAATGAACTCATTGTCTGTGTTTGTAGAGTAACAAACTTATTGCCTGTATTCAGAGTAACAAACTCATTGCCTATATTCAGAATAACAAATTCATCGCCTGTATTCATAGGGCAACATACAACCTCAATGTTAGAGGACAGCATCATAAATACACTGCATATGCTATGATTAACCTAATAGTATCAAAACTAGCCAACATACCTGACAAACGACTTGACTACACCCCACTCAAAGTAAACAGATATTCAAATTATTCTGTGCAAAAAATATCCATGACTTGAGATTTCCATACTTTCAAATAAACAAAGAATTGCTTTCGTGTTGTCTGTTAACAGGAACTGAAAGTTTCTCACTGTAAGTTACTGACAAACATCATAACACTAATTCCATCTGCTAACAGCAGAAATCCAAACATTTCTCTGGGCATAATCTCTGTCTGGGGAAAATTTTGCATGATTTTGATGATTTTCAAGAGGTTAGCTATTGTGTAAGCAAGCCCTATTATCATAAACGACCCGCACGTTTATGGAGCTTCCTATAATCCTTATAACCAGAAATTCGTGCAAGGGCAACTGATACTAGGACAACTCATTCCAGGAAAACTCATATCGGACAACTCATACCTGGACAATTGATATCTAGGACAACTGATACATAGTACAACTCATAACAGGTATAAAGTGATAATGATTTAATTTTGAAAGACAAATGAAGAAAGAATCAAATATCAAAATAAATTTTTTAAGAGGAAAATAAAAAAAAAAAACATTAAAGACCGAATATAAAAAGAATTTACTAAAACTTAGTGCAGATTGCCACAGCTTTTAAGACATTCATTTTCTAACAAGGATCATACTTTTCAAGTCAAGATACCAGTCGCTTGTTGCACGCTTAGTAAACCTATTTTCAAGTTATTTGCACTCCCCGTTACAAATCAGTTTTCTTATTCTGCGCTAAAATCGCCTCCCACTTTAGTGTATTTATTAATTTCCAAATTTTCGGATGTTAACATGAAATTGAATTTTGTAAGGTATTATGAAAACCTTCAAAGCTATTCTAGTCATGCTAGTTGACCTCTGAAATATTCCATATTTCAACTGGAAATATTGAAGCCAGACGTCGTCTTCTAGAGCCTCTTATTCTTTCGGGTCCTATGTAAGTCACTTCAAAATACGACAAATTCTTGTTGCAAACTGCCGTTGTCCGACAATTCTTCTTATGCAACAATAACATCAGTCCCTGGTAAAAAACAAGTGTTGTAAAGAGCTGTCTTTTGACGAAATACTTCATCTCTTTGACCTAGCTCGACAAGTTGTCGGTGGAGGTTTGGAGAAGGAAATAAACAACCAGTTGCCTCTTATATCAGGAAATCTTGAAATAAGGCAATTCGTGAGGGCTTTTTCAAAGTCCCGTCATATGATACACCTTTTGGCTGAATATCAGGGGGAAGGACTGAGAAAACAACCGATCACGAGCTGATTGTCGCTTGTTGGGTAACAAGGCGAAAACACGAGGTACATTCAAATTACCCATTTGAATGTTGATTGTTTATAACTGGTAATATGTAGATGGACAAATTTTAAATGTGCCATCGCCAGTCCAATCACGTATTTTAACAAGATTATCTAGCCTTGTTGATGAGGCGAAAATTGGCATTCTTTCCTCACTATCTATGCTAGTATCAAATTCCAAAAATGGTTCCCTGATTCAAATTTGCAGTACAATTTCGGATATCAAAACCATACCTTTCTGGGGGAGCACAATTATTTTGCTGTCGCCACCGACGAATGCTTCGTGATCAGCGATTGTTGCTGGCAGTCCAGCCAACGCCTCATCCTGTAGAGGAGAACATTCTGTCACAACCACAATTCTCGCCGGCTCTTTTGATGACGACAAGACTTCGGCTTTTATAGAACCGAGTACAATTCTCGATTTCACTTTATTCACATCAGCGCTATGAAAGTGTTCCCTTGTTGAAGAATACTTCTAATGGGTCCTCCTCAGCCATTGTTTAAACGCGAGCTCTGCACATCTGCTTCACATTGCCATACTTTTCTTGATTAATCAGCATTCTGTCTGTGAAAATTGAATACGTAGTTATCATCCACAAGATTATTAGCTCCTCGCTGAGATTTTATATAATATGGCATTGTGAAGGCTAAAGAAAATTTTAAAACAGTTTAAAAGATGACAATTACAAAACCAACTGACTTGACAAGTACAAAAAATAGGAATAAAACAATTTCGTTGAAGAGCTATGACGACCCTTTGCGAGTTCTTTGCTGGAAGAACAGTAACTAACATGCGCTGTGAAATTTAAAGGATGCTAGTCAATAATTAAAGAGTTCAATGATCACTTACGCACATGAACTAAAAACATGCTTAGATACTTTAATAACTATTTTTAAGTAGTTTTTTTTTTAAGTTTAAATACTTATATCTGTTATCAGTTGTCCTATACATCAGTTGTCCTTTACATCAGTTGTCCTATACATCAGTTGTCTTATACATCAGTTGTCCTATATGAGTTTTACGGTGATGAGTTGTCCTGGTATCAGAATTTTTCGGTTGCGACAATTGAAATACGGAGTTCGAATCTTCTGAAAATTCTATTAAGTGTAACGCCACCTTTACGCTTGACAATGTTAATTCGGGCAAAACCCCTATGAATATTGACCGAAACTTATCTGACTTAACCTGACCACAAACTTAATCCATTTTCAGGAAGCTCAAATTCTAAATTAAAACATACTAAGGCACCAGGCCTGAACACAAATTTGTTTTGATGCTGAATATTGCCGTTTGATGGCATAAATATTTAATTTTCCTCAAACCTTAGCGGGCTTTAGCAAACTTAAGCGAGTGTGGGGTAGCCAAGCACATTTAAACACCTAATACTTATCTGAACTTACAAGAAAACTAAGCAATGGATTAAGTCTGTACTTATCACCCGAAAGAAAGTTTAATTAGTTAGCTTGTTATTCAAAAACATCCAAGAACCTACATAGTAGGTCATACGACCTACTATGTAGGACATGGGCGCCGCCCCTAAACGGGTGGAGGATAAGGCGAAGTTGTTCAAGAACAGTATATACAAATTATAAAATTAAATTTATTACAAAAATTTAAGTAATTAATGGAAATAAAAACAGTAAATTTTTTACAAATTGAAAAAGTAAATAATTTAAAAGACTGAAAAGTAAATTTATTACAAAAACTTAAAAAAGTATATTTATGACAAATCAAAAATAAATTTATGGAGATTTAAAAAGTAAATTTATGACAAAAATAAATTATGAAAAAAATGTCTTCAAACTAAACATGGCGGTAAAAAATACCTCCTACATACCTGGTGCTAAAGAGCAACTTTATCATGCGTGAAGTTTTACCGTTGGAATAGGAACTCACAGTCAGACTTGTACAGAAAACATTCTGAAAAGACAAAGCTTTAGAGCTGTGCGTAATTTACTCTAAATCTTGTAAATTTTGGGCTTCTACTCAGGGCAGTTTATGGGTAAATGCCACGGAAATAGTTTTGACTGCCAAAGATTTGTACGAGACTAAACACGCGGCAAGATTCCAAAATCCCCACAACAAATATACGATATTATTAGCAAAATACTATAGTAAAGTTCCAGTGTTACCTTGCAGAAGTCCATGGTTTATTATAACTTGACCAACGACGTGACAACAATCGATGGAAATCTCAAGCGCCAACTGTAATTTAGTAGCGTGATAAACGGTTTTTCGTAAAAACTTCACAACAGGACCAATTACGCTACGATAAATTAAGGAGGAATTAAATATGCCACCCCTGAGGGAAAAAAGATTACTTAGCAAACTCCAGTTAAAAGTACTACCGCCCAGAACGATGCTACATTCGAAGGTCCGAAGGTTCAAATGTCCGAACTAGAACGATGTTGTCTTTGCCAAAGACTCTAAACTGTTAGAAGTGTCTTGCTTCTTGGAACATGACCGAATGCGACCTATGGATATCCTTGAAATCGTTAATTTTTTGCAAGTATTATTTTTATTTCCTACTCCCTTCTTTTAGTTGTCTTTGTCTAAAATACTGCACATAGTGAATAGATTTTCCTGAACGTATCTCGTAATTTCTTTTAGGGCTCACGAAATAATTTGTAGCATAAGACTCGCATATTTCTTGTCATCACTTTGATTTTGTCATAACTATATATAATGAAATAATCTATATATATATATATATATATATATATATATATATATATATATATATATATATATATATATATATATATATATATATATATACTGAGTATATACGTGTGTGTGTGTGTGTGTGTGTGAACACTTGCTACTCTGTTATATAATTAGGAACCAAGTACAAATTAATATTACTATAATTAAACGCACTTAGCCCCTGCTTTACTGCTGTGAAACTGATCCCTGAATTTTTATGCAGGATGTTTATATAGTTTTTTTTTATTACTGAAATATTCAGGGTGTTATTTGTGGCTACTGTGCTACCTCAGTCTAGGGGTCAACTGCCACCTTTGAGTAAGCCCTGGAAATATCCCCGTTTTGGGCATTTGTTTAATTTTATTTCTTCTGAATTTTTCGTTTTCCTTTTGTTCACGAACAAACGTTGCATTTTATGATATATATATATATATATATATATATATATATATATATATATATATATATATATATATATATATATGTGTGTGTGTGTATGTATATGTGTGTGTGTGTAAAGATTTGGAAACAACAGATATCAGTGTCTAATCTGTAGATTTCGAAGTCGCTGATATAAATAGTGACGCTTCCAATGCCCTATAAGTCAAAGTTCATTTCTTAGCATTTCTATGATGTAAATGAGAATATTACGCATTTCAAATAAGGTATAAATGATCTTTATTTTGTTTGATTATCAGTCATTCTATTTTTGTAAATTTAAATGAAAATAGTGATTATTTAGACCAAAATATTCTCACCCCCCAAAAAATATTACTCTGATTTTGATATTGAAATATTTCTCAGTCGAATTAAATTACTCGTCGCTTTTCTTGAAAAAGTAAAGGCAATTAATAATAATAAGGAAAACCTGGAGGTGTCGTCCAAGTACTTGGACTGAAATATTGGTCTTTATGTTGCGGACAAACCGAAAATAACGCCGTGATATTTATTTCCGAACCACAAGCCGCACGCAGCATATTTTCTCTATTGTCCATAACTATCGAAAATGCCATTATTCTTATTTATTGGCCATCGTTTATAACACGCGTGGTTTGCCTCAGAAAAATGAAAAAAAAAAAAGCATCGATTGGACGGTAACTGCTGCTTTCAAACGGGAGTCCAGATAAAGCTTAGCACTCAGTTATTGGAGCCGCCGGAAAAATCAGTCTGGTCTGGCCTCAGGGCTACGAGATCACCGTAGAGAACACGATCCCTAAATAACCTCCGCTGGAAATTATTGAGATGTGGAAGTTATCAGTATTTTTACCCAAATCCTAATTTAAAAAAAAGTATTAGAAGAAAAATGTAGCACTCCACGCTAACTGAAAGACATTATTTTTCGTTTATAAGAAGCTTCCTTATTTTGCTCAGCATCACCTGATGACACTCAAGTTCTTCCTAAAGGCAACGGGGAGCATCTGGCAGTCAACGTGATAAAGCTTTTATTGCTATGAGCTATTTTATCCCTTCCTCTTCTGCACTTCCTTCTTCCTTCTTCTCTCCATCCATGTATTTATTGCCTCCACACCGAGATTCGCATACCTTTCTTACTTCAAGGCATAACCTTTGCTTTTTTATTCATTTTTTTATTACTGCCATTTCTATTTATTCGTCTTATTTCACTATTAGAACTGCTAACGAATTTATCACATAAAATGAAATAAATAAAGATGTTAGTCTAGAGGGCAGGTAGCTTACTCTTCAGGTTTCCTGCAAGGCGAGATCTACCCTCGATCGTACGCCTGTCTACCTTAGGAACTGTACAGCATCAGTAATTTAGACAGTCGAGCTTCCTGAAGAACAAATCATCTCAAAATAATGATGAACCTCTTTGAGAGCAATTGTTGTCTTCCGATTAATACTTTACAACAGTCTCTGAAATGTCAACAGATAGAGTTCAAGAAATGAGGAATAAACGGGAAAGTATATAAACCTTTGTGTATCTAATAAAATAAAGATTTCTCTACATAAGATGTGAAATTGTGTCTTACGCTTTTATTATGGGATTTTTTTGTAGTAAGAAACTTCGTAAGTATAACATTTTATATGTATTTTAATGCTTAAAATACAATGTAATGTTCATTACTCTTAGTGACACGGATCTTGTTGCTAATATATTAAAATAAAAAGAAAGATAAATACCGCAGTGAGTGAATAGATGAACAAATAAATAAACTGATAGATTAATGTGTTTATAATGAAATATATCAATAGGAGAGAAATGTGACATTTATGGCAAAAAGGTCAGGATAAAAGTGAAAAGAAGAACATGAATAAAAGTGGTTACTTATATAAGGATAAACACAAACAAATACATTAACAGAAAAAGCATGAAAGTTATACACTTTCATCATGAGCACATGTGTTTAACCATTGTCCATCATTTTACTCAAACTCCAGCTTCATCCAATGAGGTTCGCTTCTTCTCGAGATTCATCGACTGAAATCTCCACCACTTGTGGATGAAACTGGGATCTTTGCTGTCCTCGTGAAGTTATTGGTTACTATTGCGCCTTGTAGTCTGTTTTCCAGCAAAACTGACGTATGAATGTATCCTTTGGTCAACGTCAGACGGTCTCCCCTCTATCTAGTATCAGTAATATTTGACTATTTATGTTTTATATAGGCCATTTGCACACCAGGTTGATACTGGGGATTTAATATGAAGAATCATAAGTCTTGTGATTCTACACATCTGCGTCATTCCATTCATTTATTCAGTAATTACTTCCACATTGCAGCAATGCCACGTTATCACACTGAGGTTCTTTCTTCCGGGGAATAATATTGCTGCCGATGTACATTGATTCTAGAGAGGCTGTACAGTAATGCTACTTTAAATAGGCGTACGCTAGTGCCTTAGTTTATTACTAATGCTATCATATGAAAGGGTAGTTTAATTTATTTATAATTATTTTTGTTCTCCTAAATTGTAAATTCTCTTCCTCCACATCTTGGCAAGAGGTTATGTATTAAAAAAAGGTTTCTCTCCGTGTGAGAGAAAGTAGATGTGTTGGAACTTTGTTTCTTTAGCCTGTAGAGACGAGGTAAGTAAGAGGCAGCGTCAGGGTACTTACTAATTTATTGTTGTTTTTTATTAAATTGGCTTATGCCAGCACGGGCTCTTGCTCATAGAGCAGCCACAAATTCCTGACACGACATGGACCTCTGCGAACGGAACGGTAGCGTCTAACATCAGAGCAAGCCAGGCACAATTTTAAAGTCAGGTGTGTTTTCTTACACCTGGAAAACAGTTAACAATTCTTTGTACAAAATAGGGAAAGCTCTCCATTACAAATGGTTCGAAAGCTTGAAGCGTTTTACATTTACAGAGTTTTTTTTTTTTTTTTTACAAATGAGGTACCGTAGTTACTGCAGATACATGACAACCGCTGCTGCAGCCGTCCGTCTTTGATTTGTTTTCTGGGGAAACTCGATGTTCCGCGGCAGGTCAAGTTTGTTGTTTTGGACGGCGGATGCCCGGACGGCCCAGGCGGCGCACTACAAGTCTTTAGCCAAGAATTTTTGCGGCCCAGTTTCTGACTGCTTTACAGTCCCGCTGAAAAAAATTCCAAGGAACAACTGCAAGGAAAGGAATTATTTTTTTTCAATAGTCGATAACTCTCTCAAATATCATTACTCCTCTCATTTGTGATCTTTGTCTCTCCATCCGATTAGCTTTCTTTTCCTATTCCCTCTTCTTCTTTAAAAGTGGAATTTAAAAGTAGAGAACACTTCATAACTGTCAAAGGACCTCATAAATCCATATCTTGCAACTGAAAGCATTCTTCAGTTAGATGCGCTAGAACTTAAGCAGAGGATACTGATAGAAAGAATAAATGCAACCCATTCAGAGCTGGCTTTTTTGTTTTTTTTTGTATACGTGGGGTACTATCAACTTTCGTGTCCGTATTATGTAGTCAAATGAGTTGTAAACTCTAAGGCTCTACTCGAAGCTCTATCAACGAAACAGTTAGTTATGTAAATACAAACCGTGTGATCTGAAATGTAACAGAGAGTACTGTCAAAAATAGTATACATTTTCTGAGTACGATTCGCAAACATCACTTATCCTCAAGTTATGGCCACAAAGAAGGCGATGGAAAGTATAAATCAATTAACATTTCTCAGTAAAACTGTGACCGAATTCTCCGAATTCATTTAAACCTCTCTTCTTTTGCATTCAGTGTCGGTGCGAATAACACCAGGGCCATCAAAATTTATCTGAAGACGGAAAGATGCCTTTAAGCAGCTGTTGTTGTTCTTCAGTACGATATGAATAATTTTTAGACGTAGTTTTGGAATTCCGTCATCATAATCTACACAAGATTGTTAGATAAGTCACGACGTCACAAACGTAAGATTTTGAATATATGCCCCGTTATCCGATTGGCGTTGCTTGT
Source organism: Macrobrachium rosenbergii (assembly GCF_040412425.1). NCBI lineage: Eukaryota > Metazoa > Arthropoda > Malacostraca > Decapoda > Palaemonidae > Macrobrachium > Macrobrachium rosenbergii. The sequence goes on from NC_089786.1 coordinate 38,826,662, forward strand.
AGCAGTAATCTTGCTCGACTTTTTAAATGCAATAGCTGGTTACAGAAGGAGAAAACTTGATCCAATACCACACGACCATTGTTCAATAGCATTAACTACCGTCTTTGGTATTAGGCTATTTCATCAGTTTAGTTGTATAGTTAGTATTCATTCTTTATTTTGATAACTCCGACCCTTGTCCGTTTTCGTAATGAGGGGTACCCAGTCCTTCAAACCTAAAGTTTATATTTTTCTATTTAATCAGGTTAAAGACGCAGCGATGCAGTCATTGAAAGTATTTAGGAGTTTAAAGGGTTAAAAACATAATTCTAGAACAAAGACACGCACGAGTTAGAAGAGTCCGCGGAAGATATTGCAGACGTCAAAAAGTGCAAACTTCAAAAGATGAACCTCTTGCCTCGTCAGCAGAGATAGAGAATAAGGTTTTCCATCAACCGTCAACCAAATACCTACAACACTGCTGGGTACGCACTTCATTTGTGGGATAACAAATAGTAAAACTCTCATCAGTGAGTTGAAATTACTAAATGAATGGTGAAATGAGCTTATGGGAAGGAGCTGACTTCCGTTTGAAGAAACGTCAACTCAGAACGGTCTCCTAGAATAGGCAATTAATGTTCATTCTCTCAACTTTCTTTTTTTGAATAAAAACTTTGTGACAGAAATTAACTTATTCCATTACAAAATGCACTAGGCCTCAATATAACACAGCACAAAATACAAATGAAAACTTTAATTTACTGAAAATTTTCCAGTACTCTTTGATAACTAACAAGTACTCTGACAGCCTATCTTACGTAATGAAAGTTTATGTATTAGCAATGAACCACTAAAGGTTCATTAACACATTTGTCACTTATATAGCAACACTGAAAAGACCGTTGATATAACAAGAAAATCTCTCTCTCTCTCTCTCTCTCTCTCTCTCTCTCTCTCTCTCTCTCTCTCTCTCAGCGGAAATGACAAGTCTGTTACTTTGACAAATCATTTGATCATTTCAAAATCCAGCTTCTTGTTCTCATTCTTCTAGATTCTCTTTTCTTAATACCTGTTAAATAGATCAAGGATATACAGACCTCAATCCTGTAACTAAAACAATGATAGAAAAAAACTACAGAGAACTGTGTATTATGTATACGTAATAATTACATGTCGATGCAATATCCCGCATGATCCAAACATTTCTGCGAACATCAAAGATCAAAGTACAGAAAAAAGGGGGGGGGGATTTTCTGTACTGAATGATTTTATCAAATGCCAATCGGTGGGGTCTACGAATAGAGCAAAGTGGCTATCAGATGAAATCATTTATGGTCTGCAGGAGTTTTCTGGCACATCTTATCAGTGTCCAGATGGGGTATTGTGTAATAAGCCTAACATTTAATACAAGAAGTCATGCAAGTAAAAACTGGCATTATTCAGAGAAATTTGAACATACAGGTAAGCATTATTTTTCTCTAATTGGAAGACGATGCAAGATACCAAAACAAATTTGATTTGAATAAATAAATATAATTAAGTCAGATCATAACATGTGCCATGTTTTGACTTTCTTTTTTCGTATTAAACTCACATAGAACTAAGATTATAAATGATCTTTTTATTTTCTTGAATATTTTTCCTGTAGTCCGTTCTCAGTTCCTGGATGTCTCTTTATTACGAGGTTGCGCTTTAGAAGAAATAAAATTGAGAAAAGAGTCACCCTAGATGAGTGGAATGTCAGTGAGTGATCACTTAGTCCTGAAGAAGAAAGACAGGAGAAAAGGAAAGGTAAATGGAGAGAAGAGACAAGTTTGATGAATAAAATATTCCAGATTGTGAATCAAGGAGTCATTACAAGTTCAAGTCAGAAGTCGCTCCATGTAAAGTCAGGCAGTCAGATAGGATAGAAGGAAAGCTGGAGGGATAAGTAAGGAAAAGGAGGAGTAGGGATGAATAAACACTGAGAAGGAAGAGGAGACGAAGGCGGGGGAGGAGGAGGATGAGGAGATGGGGGTGGAAGAGATGCAGTCATAAGAAAATCAGTCAGTTAATCAATCAATACTGTCTCCCGCTGAGCTCGTGGCAAAATATTAGAAAACACGAGAAGAAAAAGTTAATGAAACAAAGCTAATACTTGACAAATATCAATTATCCTTAACGAGGGGACACTGTGGAAGTTCAAAAGCGTCCAACAGAAGAGAAAACAAAGATGTAAAATGTCAATGAAATACCATGCTTGCGTAAGCGTTCTGACAGCATTCCTTCTTAATACATCAGGATTCTGGTAATGGGAGAGCAGAGTGTTCACAACAAAAGATATCGCGCCTATCAATAATATAGATCTGATTGATCAAGATTCTTGTGTAACTTGTTTATGGTAAATATTTACATATTATTTTTTGATCTCGAGCACTTTCGCGCTCGAGATCAAAGTAATATGTAAATATTTACCAGTAAATGTTATATACACAAGATTCTTGTGGGTTTTTCATCTTCAGAAGAAAACTGAAAGAAGTTTTTGTTTGGTTCATAGATCTGATTATTGTGTAAATTGTTTCATTCGTCGGAATAAATGAGTGAATAGATGCATAAATGAATTTCCATGAAATGCTATTTAATTTTATATAATGTAATATACTGTACATTTCTTGAAACGAACATAGAATGATCAAGAAATGAAATGTATTTACTATTATGCTGTAGTCAGAAATGGAAAACTACTTGGATGAAATTCAAAACTTACTTCAGGTGAGCAGAGAGCTACTTACTCTACAAAAATGCTTTTGAGCTTAATGAAAAAAAAAAAAATGTCTCAGAGCCTATGTTGCCTTATCTGCATGAGAAGGTATAACCGCAATTAGCGAGGCCCTCTTCAGGCGATGACGGGGAGAAAATAAAAGTTCGATGCCGCCTGTGTTCTGCGAAAATGAGCTAGACAACCTTTCCGTTAGTGGGAACGACGCCAAACTACACATAGGAACGATTAGCATCTTCGCACAGAAAACAGTTTCACATAGCCCCTTTTTCCATTTAAGACTCGATAAAATAATCAATGGCCTTGTGTGCACTAGGTATGTGCGAACCGCTGACAAACGTATTTTCAGGGCTTAACTTTAGAACAAAACGGGGGGAAGTGGTATAGGCACGTTTCCTAAAATCAGTTACGATTCTGATGACCTGACTGGTATATATATATATATATATATATATATATATATATATATATATATATATATATATATATATATATATATATATATATATATATATATATATATATATATATATAAAATACAACACACATACACACACACACACACACAAATATATATATATATATATATATATATATATATATATATATATATATATATATATATATATATATATATATATATATATATATATATATATATATATGGGGAACAGTAAATAATGGCACAAACAAAGTGAAAAAATAGGAAAAAATGGCACAATGGAAAAATACACTGATTAATTAATCTACAATGTTTCGCGGTTTAGTACTAGCCACTGGGGTCAAATGTCCCTAAGTGCATCTGATTCCAGAGGGGCTAGTACTAGGTAATTATGAAACATCAAGATGAATCAATATATTTTTTTCCTTTGTGCCTTTTTTTCCTATTTTTTCACTTGTGCCATTTTTACCTGTTATTATTACCTGTGCCATTTTTAACGTGCCACTTTTTGCCTGTGTCATTATTACCCAAATCATATATATATATATATATATATATATATATATATATATATATATATATATATATATATATATATATTATATATATATAGAGAGAGAGAGAGAGAGAGAGAGAGAGAGAGAGAGAGAGACAGAGAGAGAGAGAGACAGAGACAGAGAGAGAGAGAGAGAGAGGAGAGAAGAGAGAGAGAGAGAGAGAGAGAGAGAGAGAGAGAGAGAGAGAGAGAGAGAACTTTTTGTTTATTCTACAGTTATTTTCGTTTTGGTTTTCCTTATATCCAAATTTAACTGAAGTCAGTTTTCTCATTCGGTCTTCTCAAATTGCAGAAACTTCCTCTGCCTTTGGCTTCCCTTCTGTGCGACGCCAACAGGTAATGAACGTTCTAAATGAACCTAATTTAATTTGTAACATGAAGACAGTCTTGTGTAACTGACATTTGCAAATGGGGCCAGTAATTGCTTACCATTACCCTGAAATCTTTTAGAATAGTATTGCAGAGAGAGAGAGAGAGAGAGAGAGAGAGAGAGAGAGAGAGAGAGAGAGAGAGAGAGAGAGAGAGCAAATATCTGATATGTGGTGTTACCTACATGAAATAAGGCTTACCTCGTCGAGGAACTCTCGTTCTGATATGTTTTGGTAGTGTACTGAACTCTCACATTGTTATTATTTTTCTCATTCTCTTTTCTCTCTTTTACTCAATTCATCCAGCAGCGCAACAGTTGACAGTTGACTAGCAGCTAGTACTTAACTCACTGCTGAAGTCCCATAGAGGCATAGTGAATTTTTAAGGATATTGAAAAACTGCCTGGAAAGCAGAAGTTCTCAGGAGCGACATAACTGAGATTCTAATCCACACCCTGACCTAAAAAACACAACTTTTTATGGTTTCATTTTTGACAACTCTCAAAAATTTTATTTTTTCATATTCATCTTGATCTTAAATTTATATTCCATGCTTTCTTTCAGTAGTTCTGACTTGTTATTCTTTCTTGTCAGTGTGTGTGTGTTTTTTTTTCTTAATTTGATGTTTTGTTTGGGCCTTTTTTTCTCACTATTATATATATATACAGTATATATATATATATATATATATATATATATATATATATATATATATATATATATATATATATATATATATATATGGTGCTAGGACAATTCGGTCCTGGACAATTTGGTCCTGGACAATTGGTATAAAAAGTGGGACAATTTGGTACTAGGACAATATGGTACCAGGACAATTAAAAATGGTACCCGGCTTGTCATTTTTTAACGATTAATTTGGTATTTTTTAGTTGTTTACAAAGAATATAAAAAAGTGGGTGGTAGACCAGGCTTGTCATTTTTAAACGACTAGTTTGGTTATTTTCTTACTTATTTACAAAGAATATAAAAAGTGGGTGGCAGACATAAATGAAATGATTTATTTAAAAATTTTTTAGTTTCTTTATTCCAGACTTTTACATTTTTGTCGTTAAAAGTATGTATATAAAAAAAATAGTAAAACCATACATTGTTTGTCGTTAAAAGTATCTATATAAAAATAAAATAGTAAAAGCCATACATTGTTTGTTGTTAAAAGAATCTAATAAAAATAAAATAGTAAAACCATACATTTGTCGTTAAACGTATCTATATAAAAGTAAAACAGTAAAAACCATACATTTTTGTACTTAAAAGTAAAGAAAAAAAAAAGTTAAACCTTAATATTATGAGCGATTGCTTTAAGGAACTGCATTCTTTCTGCTTGATTATAGCTCTGTACTAGATGAGTGATACGCTTGTCATAATCCCCGTACTTCTTTTGACTGGTTCATTATTTTCATTGTTTCGAAGCTTTTGTAATTTTGTTTTTGCCAAACTCTCTTCACTTTTTTGGCTTCAATCAATTTCCATATGTTTGGATGGAAACTGGAAAGATTTGCTATAAATGTGCTGTGAAAAACCTTCTAAATTATTAATTGTACTGCGATTCTCCGTTCAAACATCGGTTTAGAAACATTCCAAGATTCTATTGAAAATTTTGGATCAATTCTCCTCATTCTGGCACCTCTCCCTCTCACTGGTCCTATATATGAATTTTCAAAATAAGAGACAATAGGTTGCGTGGATATCATCATCGTCAACCGATTCATCAAAGCATCAGCAACCTGATTTACAGGTAAAAAGGCTAGGGCTATAAAACATCTCATTTTATGACTAGATATGTCATCTTTTTGGTAACGTACTTTGAAACCTTCAGCTACAATATGCCTGTAAACATTCTGTCCTAAATGAAACAAGAAAAAAAGAAATAGTTGTTTCTGAAACGTATTTGAAAATGCGTTTTGCGCAGCTTTTTTCGAAGTCCATTATCATAGCATCTGGCCCCGTTATTCACTAATTCTGTATTTCCTTTTCCGATCGTATGCACTTGCAAGACTCCATTGTGTGAATGATGGGTGAAACTAGAATAAAAATCTAAAGGTACCTTTGCAGTAAACTTAGTACAAAAATTTGGAATACAGAAACTAATAGTTTTTTTTTATTAACAACTAAGGAATAACCAAACTAATTGTTTATTAATGAATAGTTGGGTAGTTAGTTTATATTATCTATAAACAACTAAGGGAATAACCAAACTAAAAAAATAATAAAAATGACAAGCGGGTACTTGAATTGTCCTGGTACCGAATTGTCCTAGTACCGAATTGTCGGGGACCAAATTGTCCGGGACCAAATTGTCTGGGACTGAATTGTCGGGACCGAATTGTCCGACACACACACACATATATATATATATATATATATATATATATATATATATATATATATATATATATATATATATATATATATATATATATATATATATATATATATATATATATATATATATAATATATAATATATATATATATATATATATATATATATATATATATATATATATATATATATATATATATATATATATATATATATATATATATATATATATATATATATATATATATATATATATATATATATATATATATATATATATATATATATAATATATAATATATATATATATATATATATATATATATATATATATATATATATATATATATATATATATATATATATATATATATATATATATATATTTCAGCTGAGAAACATATTTATTCACTGGAATATGCAATTGCTAGATCAGCAAAAGCTGGGTGACAGGATGTACCTAAATCAGTAAATTTCCTGTTGTGTATAGTAGTCACATGTACTGACACACAGAACTTGAAATCAACTGAAATTCATCATGATTGTAATCGATATACGATGACCAATTCTTCACTTTTAAATTCAACCAAGTCATTGCCGTTTTCTGACGCATCTGCAAGCGTCACTTACAAAACTTCCCTTTCCTGAAAGTTGACGCTCAATATCTTTGTACAATTCAGTGAGGATCGAACTTTTCTTGTACAATTCATATTTCAGGAATTCCGGAAAGTGCCATAAGTCAAACACATCGTGAAAAATCTTCGTCTAGCGAAATTAAATCGTATGTGTGTGCAAGCGCGAGTGGCTACATGAGTGTATGGCTGTTTGAATGTTTGGGTGTGCATTAAGAGAAAAAAAAAAAATTAGTCCCAAAATGCTTTTCACTTCGAGTAGATCTAACTACTAGCGGATGCCAGTTTAAAAGCGACAGATGCAAATAAATAATAAAAAGATTAAAGTGACCTACATTTAAAAGTGATAAACGAATATCACCCCAACCTCAAAATTCAATAGTTTTGGAAGTTTAAAAGTGGGTCAGTTAATGAAATTCTCGTTTATATATTCATTTCCTGTATAATAAATTTCACTTTGAAGCTTTTGTAGTTCTGTTGTGGAATTTGTCCGCTATTCGCCCACTGAATGATTTGGTGAAAACCTTATTGTTGTTTTGATTCTTTTGATCTTCACTGCTGTTTCTCAGCTTCTTGCTTTCTGTACCTTATTTACTTGTTTTTCAATAATTCCATTGAGTTCTAGATACCTTTGTTCATCTCCCATCTCTTTTATTTGTCCTCATTTGTTTCTGATTTTGTTTCTTTTCGTAAAGAACAACTATTAACTAGGATTTATTTTTTTAGCTCGTTGGTAATTATTACCAAAATAAGACAATCTTTATTTGTATGTAATTCACAATATATGCGCTCTAGCTAGATGAAGGATGAATTTTTCTTTCTTCCACCAAGCAATGATAGTTGTTCCCCCAACCTCTGCTCTCTTTGCAGTGATAACAGCTTTCAGTTTCTGTTAGAGAGGGTTTTTCAGTAGTTCATCTCGTCATTTCTTCTTTATCTAAAGTTACACTTTTTAGTTTATCTAGTAGGGCATCAGAGGATACAGATAAATGAATGTATGAATTTTTCGGCGTGATTTTCATTTTTTATGTGGATATATATATGTTTTGTCCTACTCATGACTTTTTCCATAACCAAAATCCTAAATCTCAATTGACAACCTACCTTTAAAGTCAAGACCGTCATCCCTGCTCGTCGAAGTCCATCTAGGAATGTCAGTTTTCATCTCCTGCCTCTGTCATGTCATAGTTCAAATTAGATCAAGGCTAGACGAAACTTTCGTTCTACCAAAATACAGTTTTTATTCCTAAACTTGACAAACAAAAGCAAAATAAAAATAAAAGAAGGTCAAAGACTGCCCTTAACTTCTGGCAAAAATGTAAATGAAAAATCAAACTCTCGGACTGGTAAATACATTTTGACAACAATCAATTACATTTCCCAAAACTAATATCAAAGTCTATCATGACCGAAGTCACAGTTATATGTCAGGAATGCCCTTAACATGTGACCACTAACAAATCCATCTGAAATTCAAGGTCACCTTTAAAATAAAGCAAAAAGACATATAAATACATAAATGGGAGAATTCCCATGCTACCAAAATCACTCAACACATCCCAAAGATTATGCATTGTAAATATGCAATACAATAAAGAGGAAAAAAAATATTCAGTAATAAAATGTCAATGAAACCAACAGAGTACACATATAACTCAATGTCCAATTGGGCATTTTTAAATGAAAAGATCACTTCTCACCTTTACTGGCAAAAGCCCAGCGCCCTCACCAGGCAGCACACTCACCAATTCAGGTTACTGCTCGAATCCTTCATCTATGCTCGAGATCACACTTTTATTACGCATCAATGACCCCTTTCGAGCGGCCTCACGCGCACACATTCATAGTTCTAGAACATTCTCCTGTCACTCCTCGTGACGTGGAGATCTCGGGACACGATGCAGTTCAATAGGGTCAACACTGGCCTACGTGAGGCACCTAGATTTCAAAGACCCAAATTTTTCGCTCATCGCGAGCACTACAGTTTACAAACACCCTGGTATACGCTGACACAAGTGTTCATCTCGCCCCAATATTTCTTAAACATGCTTGACACTGTCGTACATTCCATCAAGAGTCATATGACATGCATTCAGTGCTCCATAACTGTATCATACTATTTTTCTGTAGAGCTAATTTATAATATATATATATATATATATATATATATATATATATATATATATATATATTATATATATATATATATATATATATATATATATATATATATATATATATATATATATATATATATATATATATATATATATATATATATATATATATATATATATATATATATAAGAAATATCAATGTAGGAATAAATATTTAGTGGTTTTCCCTTGTTGCGTATACTATGTAGTTGAATATAATGAGAGACAGACAGACAGGAGAGAATTCTGTTCCATGAGTTCAATGTTCCCTGAAACCTGAGGGGAGTTCATATTTTAACAAGACCTGAGATTCGCTTGATGGAAAGGACCACACTTTGGCTTTTGCTGCCTGAGATCAAGCAGTTGTATCGGAGATGAGGACGAGAGAGAAAGAAACAGAAAGAGAAAAGCAGAGGCAGAGAAAATAAGCAGGAAGAAAAAATAGTGGATAAAGAGAAGGTGAGGGGAGAAGGAGATCAGACAAAAGTGGAGATGCGTAGGACGAAATGAAATAGAGGATGGAGAAATTGGGAAAACGTGAAATGAGACAAATGTTTTTAGAGTATATGGAACAGTGAGAAAACCTTAGATGACATGCAAACATTTCAGCCTCAGAAGCAATAAAAACGATTTCCCATTTGGCTACGATGGTGAGGATGGATCTGTTCCAGCTCTAAGAAATATGAATACGAAAGGTCAGTTCGGCAACGTGACATCGTTCGTATTACTCGGGCTGTGGATACGATTCCCGCTGCCAGACATCAGAATGACTGTATATTTCTAGTGATAAAAGCATATACTGAATATATATATATATATATATATATATATATATATATATATATATATATATATATATATATATATATATATATATATATATATATATATATATATATATATATATATATATATATATATATATATATATATATATATATATATATATATATATATATATATATATATATATATATATATATATATATATATATATATATATATATATATATATATATATATATATATATATATATATATATATATATATATATATATATATATATATATATATATATATATATATATATATATATATATATATATATATATATATATATATATATATATATATATATATATATATATATATATATATATATATATATATATATATATATATATATATATATATATATATATATATATATATATATATATATATATATATATATATATATATATATATATATATATATATATATCTATATATCTATTTATATATATATATATATATATATATATATATATATATATATATATATATATATATATATATATTTTTTTATAAATATTTACGCTGTTCGCCCTCTAACATTTAGGATAGTAGTAATATCAGCCTGATCAAGACAGGAAATTCTTTGTCCACGCTAGGAGGCGTCTTCAGTTCAAACTTTAACGTCCGTTGAAAAGGATAGGTAGCATTTAGCCATTTTTCCCTATAGGAAAATTCCCATATCAGCCTTAAAAATAGGTGGTCCTAAGGTCCTTTTTTTCCTTTTCACCTGTCTCTCGGCGAATGTTTTTAACAGAGCATAGACGCCTAAGGCATGACTGTAGGCCTGTTTTGACCCAGCGCCGGTCAGGGAACTTCAGAGAGAAACTAGCCGCTGCCTCGAGCAGACGTCTGGAAGGTGGCCCTGTCCCCGCCTTTGTCTGTTATTTTATTAGTGAATGGTGGAGCAAGAAACACACACCGAATTTCAGCACGTCCGTTGTAAATGCGCCAACGCTTCGTCATTAAGGTAGAGTCCGTGTGCTGTTGAAACTTCGTCCATTCTTTTAACTCTTTTCTGTATTTCCAACTTTTTCTTTGTTTTCTTCCTTCAGCCACCACTTAGGGTATATGTGTTTACGAGGTCTAGATTAAGCCTAATTATTATATTGTTAGCTTCAACCCCGTTATTCCATTAAAATACCTAGGATTTAGGGTAAGCAAAATCAGGTTAAATCTCGATGCTTTTTTTTTATGCCTAGCGTCCAAATGTTTGGAAGAACCGCTTGCGTTTAAAATCAAATTCATCTCAAATATTTTTTGTTAAGGTTAATTACCCTTAACTGGCGACCTTTGGCTAATTAACGACTGTCTTTGAGGTTAACTTTTGGCTTCAAGTGGCAGGTTACGTGTAATCTTGGTTTGCAGGGCCGTTAAAAATTACGTAAATTGAATAATACATGATCAACCAAGACCTCACACGTAAAATTGGCGACCTTATGTGAGAATCTAAAGTACATTTTAGAGAAAGAATCTGGAGAAAAGGAAATTAAAATTACATTAATTCCAAAGATAAAAGTCAGATATTGAATTCCATTTCATTCTTCCAAACAAGGAACCAGGCATAATAATAAGCAGTAAAGAGAATAGTTATAATAACAAGTGTAGCGAGAATTAGCGTAGGTAGGAAAGGGTGACTCGAGAGCAGAGCGAATCACAGTTTGTGTCGTTTAAGACAAAGGGCATTTTACCGTGTTCGGATCGTGAGTCAAGTCGTTCAAGTAACGAATTCAAAGGCCGAATCGCGGAGCCCATTTCATGTACACAAAGTAACATTACTAATCGCGTCGGCAATTCCGATCGTTATTGTTTGCATATAGCAGAGGGAATCATTCAAAACCGTGTCAGTGAAGTAGCAAACGAACTGAAATAGTAATTTTACAATAAAGGTACCGTTCAACAACGTAAATTTTTACGCAGGCAGGCTAGCATTTCTCTTTTCATTCTTTTGTTTAATGTCCGGTGAGAATATGATAAAAAAAGACAAAGTTGTTTGGTAATTTAGTTTTCCATCCGTAACGTAAAACGCATTATGCATGATTGGTATATTTAAAGTAAAATCTGGATACCTGCATTTGTTTGCGTTGTTTTGAATTTGTTTGAAAAAGAAAATACCCGCCATTTTGGATTCCCCTCCGTGTAAAAAGGTTGTTTTGAAATTGTTCGAACTGTTTGTGAGAGAACGCCATTTTGGTGTTCCTTCGCCAGAGGTTGTTTTTGAAATTTAGGCCTAACGGGACTTTTCCGCCATCTTAAGACCTTGTTATTGTCATCCGCTGTTGTGACCAGACTCTGCCCGAGCCACTCTTTGGTCATTTTTTTTTTTTCCTTTTCGTAGCGAACCCACCTCTTAATATCTTAGCTAGGAAAACCAAAAGATAATTTAGGCAGGGAAAGATAGGCCTTAGTTAGGAGTAATAACAAGTTCTTATACAAGATACCTGCTATAAAAATCATATAAAGAGAATTTAAAAGTTTACGATAAACTTTTGTGACGTCGGCTCCCAGGAAAATTAAGATAATAAAGTAATCCCTAAGGAAGCAAAAGACGACGCATCTATATCATTTTATTAAGACCCATGCCATTGTGCATGTATAAAATCTTTGTTTACATGTTCTCAAGCAGCAAGAAATTAGCTGATTGAAAATCTCTCTCTCTCTCTCTCTCTCTCTCTCTCTCTCTCTCTCTCTCTCTCTCTCTCTCATTCAAGTCATTCAAGTGCATTCCTAACCTAAGTGTACGTGACCCTCTTCAAAGAAAGAACGGCCGACACTAGGCTAATTAATTCGAATACAATAAACCAAATAAAAGAAACACCTCTGTCCCACAATAGATGAGGACAAGTTAAGAGTAATTACGATGCAGTGATAAACTGTCGGTCACGAGTGAGGCCTGCTATCCAGACCGAAGCAAACAGTAGTTTTCACCCTCTGAAAAAAGAAGGGGCCAGCACTGGGGCCGGTACTGGGACCAGCACTCACGAGGATCTTTAAAGAAAAAAAAAAAAAAAACCCAAATTCACTTTATTCCACAGTGCCAATAATTTGCAGCACTGTCATCACTTGAATAGCTTACTCTCTCTCTCTCTCTCTCTCTCTCTCTTTTACCTTCCCTTTCTCTCTCATTCGATTGTTGCACTCTGCAGGGGGTGTAGAGTGCCTTTCCTCCCATATAGCCTAGTTGGACTCCAGTAGAGGGTCCCTAGGAACACATTGGCACCATAAGTGCCACCAAGCAAGCATCCAGAAAAATAAATAAAACAAAAACAAAAGGGAACACAGAAGAGAAAGTTCTTCTGGAACCTAACCTGCACCAGTGCCTAGGGATACTGAGTGCCCCCAGTGTGACCTGTACACGGCACACCCAAACTACAGTGCCACCTTTTGAAAGGGTGCCACGTCATTGAAGAGACACTTCCTCGCTGCCCAAGTGAACACGCCTGTCGACCTGGTTAGACGCCCTTCCCACCAGAACCATGGCAGCAGAGCATTATAAAACCTTCCTGGGGCTGGGGACGGCGGCAGGTCTCACCGGCTCGGAACTTACCACCTGGGTTAAGGAGCAAGTGGACGACTTGGCCAAGCGGGAGAAGGAAGAAAGACTCATGAGCAGAGGAACTATGAAGCTGAGCAGAGGAAGTATGAAGAAGAACGAAGGGCGTATGAAGCCAAAAGCAAAGGCAATATGAAGAGGAAAGAGAAGAAAGAAGAAGACAGCATGAGTTAGCCTGCAAGGAAACTGAGTTAGCCCTAAAGGAGAAGGAGCTTGAGTTTTTGAGAGAGCGAAAATGGAGAATGCAGAAGCTATGGCTAGCCATCAAGCCTCCAGTCCTACATCTGCTGCATCAAACGCTCCAATTTCGAGCATCAATTCCCTAGTCCCTCAAGTGGACTGAGGACGAGCCAGAAGCATGGCTGGAGGAGATCGAGGCTCTTTTCGATAACTACAGCACCACGGAGACGGAGAGAGCCTTAATACTAGCCAAGCATATGGAGGAAAAGCCAAGGCAGCGCTTCGCTCACTGGAGAAGAGCCAGAGAGGCAACATGGCGGAAGTTCGTAGAGTCATTACAAAGGCCTACGAGATAACCCCAGAAAAATGGAGACAACGGTTCTGGAGGTCTTGCCAAGGAAGTCGGCTGGTCTTGGACGGAATGGGCATGTCACAAAACCCAGTCCGTACGCGCTGGTTCGACTCCTTGGCCTGCACGACGTTTGAGGATCTCTTCAATCGGACCATGCTAGAAGACCTTTTCCAATGTGTGCCAGGGCCCCTTGCTGTATATCTTAACGATAAACAGCCCTCCACACTTATGGAAGCTTGTCGCATGGCTGATTCGTGGGAAACCTTCAATCAGTCGCATAGCACCTCTCAGAAGCGAATCATCCCTCCGGCCTACCTCTCGAACTCCACTCGCCCGAAGAATGGATTGACTAGCAAGACCATATGCAACTATTGCAAGAAGGGGGGCCACGCTGAAGCTGAGTGCCGATACAAACTCGGCACTAATAAGCAGCCTAACCCTACCAGCCAGAACTCCGCTCCCGATTCATCCGCTCAGCCCTCTCCTCCAACAGTTACTGCAGGCCACCGAGCCCATCCAAAAGGCCCGTGCAGATCCTGTGGGGCTGCTAGCCACTACAATGCTGGATCTCCGGCCTGTCCACATCATGTCCCCACCACCAAATTTGTCAACCTAATCAGCACTTCATTTTCTGCTGCTGGTCCGCACTGATCCTTTACCCCGAGAGACTGGAAACCCAGTTCATCTCGGTGGCCCCCTCTTCAGAGCACTAGCCTGCCAGTGACCCTTCCGGTCACAGTAGACACTGTGGCAGACATTAGCCTGATCACTAGGGCCCAAGTGCCAGCCGGTGCCATGGTTGACGAAGAAACCTGGTGGGAAATGAAGTGGATAGAGGGCCACACCATTACCGTTCCTACGGTCCAACTCCAGGTAATGACACCTTGGGGCACGATACCCCACCGCCTTGGCGTGGTAGGTGGAATTCGGCCCGAGTGGTCTTCTTGTTGGGTCGGGATCTTCTCTGAGGAAGCCCGTCACCAACGCCACTCCGCAGCCACGTTACCTCCTCCACGGAGGCCCCAGTTATAACTCCCAATAATGACAAACCTCCACCTTCCGCCCACCAAAGTGGTCCGCGGAAGGGCGCCACCCAACCTATTTCAGGCCTAGCCTCTCCAATCGCGAAGGGCTGGCCCACCAAGAGGTCCTCCCCTCCGCGAAGAGAGATTCAGGAGGAGCAGTACCGCTGCAGGACGTGCAAGGGCAGACCACTCCACAAATTGGGAGGGCTTGCCAAGCAAGCAACGCCCAGCGGACGCCCCGAACAAAAACTCACCGAGAGGCTACGATCTCCTGCTGGGGCAGGAATCTCTGCCGCAGCCAAACCCAAGTCGTCCGAGAGGTATTGCACCTCCGGACCCCTTGTCAGGCATGCCTGACCCTCAACTGCTGCCAGTGCCACTTGCGAGCACTGAGCAGTGCCAGACTCCGTCTGTCCCGGACGTTGAGCTACCACGGAAAAGGCCCCTATGCCGGGTCTAAATCATGAGGCGAATCCTCCTCCGGGAGATTTAGGATTCCCCATGCAGTTGATCATCGTGACTGGAGAGCCCCAGCACCTGAAGCTTCTTCTTTGCAAAATTTGACCAGGGATGAACCCTGGAGGATCGAAATGGTACCCCTTCCTTGGAAGACCAGGAACTGGCATCCTCGGACGCAGAAGTCGAGATCGCTCTCGCCCGGTTGTCGCAGCAGCTGGAGTAGGGAGTCCTCCCGCAGCTTTTGCAGTTGCCCTGACTTCGCGCCCGCTAGCCCTTCTGGCCTGTCCCCGGAGTCGGTGCTCTCATCACCTGCTAGGCCAGCTACTGATAGGCCTTGAGGAACCCGAAGAAGAAGAAGAAGAAGGGGCGGAAGAGAGCCCAGTAGTTGCGAGCTATATGCTCATCCTGGCACTAGTGCCCTCTCGGCACAGTGCCCTAACATCCAAGAGTGATCCTGGTCCCTTGCCCAGAGGAGGTAGCCAGTGTGATCTCTTCCTTTATTTGTACATAGCCTAGGCAACCTTAAAGTACGGTACATCAATTTAGTAGCCTTGTTCTTTTCCACTTACCACCGAGCCGCAGTAATCATGTAAGTAGCATAACTAATTTCAGTAATCTTAACTATTGTGAAACGAGCCACGATGCTCGTGACACGCATGGCCTAAGAATTCAGTGAGGCACCCATTTATCATATGAGAAAAACCATCATGAATTAACTAGTAAATTTTAATTGTATTAAACATAAACCATGTTGTAATTTAGTTAGAATATTAACTCTTATGTTGGTGCTACGGTCGGGTTAGGATAGGTTAGGCTAGGGAATATCATAGAATGTACCACTAGGCTAGGTCTAAAACACATCATGATTGTAGGAGGTAGCCTATAATAACCGTGAGCACCTTCTAGTACTATTAGAATTAGGTTAAGTAGTGATTATAGCTCATATCCTATCTAGGGTTAGGTAGTTCTGTAGCTAGGTAGGCTAACCAGGACTAATCTGCTCAGGGGAAGGAGAGTAACCTACGAGAGGCGAACAGCTTGTTTAGTATAGACCTTCACGCTCGAAAAAGGAGTGAAGGCCCTCTTAAAGGGGGAGCTTTTATAAATATTTACGCTGTTCGCCCTCTAACATTTAGGGATAGTAGTATCAGCCTGATCAAGACAGGGAAATTGCTTTGTCCCACACACAGGAGCGTCTTCAGTTCAAACTTTAACGTCCGTTGAAAAGGATAGGTAGCATTTAGCCATTTTCACCCTATAGAAAATTCCCATATCAGCCTTAAAAATAGGTGGTCCTAAGGTCCTTTTTTCCTTTTTATCTGTCTCTCGTGGCGAATGTTTTTAACAGAGCATAGACGCCTATGGCATGACTGTAGGCCTGTTTTGACCCAGGCCGGTCAGGAACTTCAGAGAGAAACCAGGAGTTGTCTCGAGCAGACGTCTGGAAGGCCCTGTCCCCCCTTTTGTCTATTATTTTATTAGTGAATGGTGGAGCAAGAAACACACACCTGAACTTCAGCACGTCCGTTGTAAATGCGCGCCAACGCTAAAGTCATTTGTTCAAGGTAGAGTCCATTGTGCTGTTTGTTTTCTGATATTTCTTTTTTAACCTCTTTTCTGTAGGGGAGAGCGGGGCTAGTTGCATCAAATTTACATTTCCTTACAGTTTGTGTATTATTCATTTAATTGAAATTCAGTTGTCATATATAAATATACAAGACCTCATCATCGAGTTCACATGTAGATATTAATAAAAATAATTTCTTATGTATTTAATTTTGATATATAATTAAAAATATATTTGATGCAACTTAACCCCATCTGCGGGCAAGTTGCACAGTATGAGGTTAACAAGTTGAATCATAAGCAAATTATAATTTTGAGAGATTATAAAAATGATAGTAAATACAAAACATGACAATAAACTGAACCGATGAACCTTAAATTTATTCATCGTCAGATTCATAGTTATGATAAATATAATATAAAGCTCTATCTGTTCCGAGCATTCCTCATGAGACCATCCTCTGCATGTACTACATTGAATCCATTTCTTTGGGGCCTGCTATTGAATAGGTTTCTACACATATCAGACAATACCAGTCTTATTCCGTATGAGCTGGATGTGTCAGTACTTTACAGGTTTTTTGATCGAACTTTGTGTGGAAACCCTGCTTCCTCTTTTTTGGTTTCTTTTCTTTGACATTGCTCTTTTATTTTTTTTTCATAGTGGCTTCAGCTTACAGAGCATTTTTCAGGTGTCTGTTAATATGGCACTCTTTACAACTTTTTTGCCTGTATTGTATTTCTTTTTCCGAGGTGTTGCTTTTGGATGAGGCATAATTTTTCAGGGCAAAGTGAAGACTCACTAACATTTGCAGTTTCAACTTCATCAGTAATGAAAGAAGGTTGTGTTTCTACTGCTGTAGAAATGGAGAGAAGCGTGTCAATTGGGGCAAAAGTGGAAGGAATGGGTTCATTTCTGAAATTAATAAAACGAGTTGAATGCATAAGAATATTTTAATTAATATAATGTAATAAATTTACTAATGGGGCAAGTTGAATCATGATTCAACTTGCCCCATCGTGAATGATTCAACTTTCTTGACAACAATCAAAATTTGATCGCCAGCTATATATATACTAATGGTCATTCTAATGCAAAATTTGTAAGGAAAATAATTGCATATAGAACAGAATCATATAGATATTTTCAAAACACTGTTATAATATAAATACATGAGGTACAAGAAAATAGTGAAATCGATAAAAATTACTTTACCAAGGTCGAAATCAGTAAATTTATCATAAATTCAAAAGCTCTTGCACATTTAGCATCTCTCTCTCAAGCTGTGTCCGCACGACCAACACACATTTGAACCGCCTGTCAGCCTGTTACAGGCGCCAAGTTGCCAGTTATGCCCACTGATGCAACTTACCATGATGCAACTAGCCCCGCCTTCCCCTATTTCCAACTCTTTTCTTTTTCTTTCTTCCTTCAGCCACCACTTAGGGTATATGTGTTTACGAGGTCCAGATTAAGTTTTAATTATTATATTGTTAGCTTCAAACCGTTATTCCAGTAAAATATAGATTTAGGTAAAAACCCTGTTATTAAATCTCGATGCTTTTTTTATGCCTAGGGTCCGAATGTTTGGAAGAACAGTTTGCGATTTAAAATCAAATTCCCCTCAAATATTTTGTTAAGGTTAATTACCCTTAACTGGCGACTTTACTAAATTAACGAGTCTTTGAGGGTTAACTTTTGGCTTCAATGGCAGGTTACGTGTAATCTTGGTTTGCAGGGCCATAAAAATTAGTAAATTGAATAATACATGATCAACCAAGACCTCACACGTAACAATATATATATATATATATATATATATATATATATATAAATATATATATATATATATATATATATATATATATATATATATATATATATATATATAGATATAATTAAAGAGCCACAACGACCAGG
>NC_089786.1:38850790-38903290 GCF_040412425.1 Macrobrachium rosenbergii
CAGTGTCTCAGTGTTGAAAGTGAATTAACCTGGAGTCTAAGGTTATCCGAAACTCAATCTCCGCAGACATCCATCATAGATTTTACAGAGAAAAAAACGAACAAAGCATTCACAAGAGTCATTAGGATCCCGGAACTTGCGGAAGCACTAGTATATGTATTACAGTAACTGCTGCAGTTAATCAACTTAGAGGAAATGCGTCAAGGGAGTGCAGTCATGAGCACTTGAACTGACCCTTGATTGCAAAAAGAGGGTTGATAAAACTACTATTTTTTTTTCTATATTATGCTTTACATGCTTCCAGCCTGACCTAACAAAGAAAGTAAAAGTCTTCCTCATGTGTAACTTGACAAAAATATATATATATATATATATATATATATATATATATATATATATATATATATATAATATTTATATGAATATATATATATATATTAATCTGACCAATTTGTGGTGTTGTTTTATGAAAACATTGAAGAATCGAGAAAAAAATTTTATATCTCCTTTGAATTTTTTGTTGTTAGCATTATATATATATATATATATATATATATAAATACCTATATATATATATATATATATATATATATATATATATATATATATATATATATATTTATAGTATATTATATATTATTTTCATTTTATCTAAAGCATGACAAAACATTTCAGAGGGGATGAAGAAAATTTTTTCTTAGTCCTTCAGAGTTTTCACATGCAGCACCTGGTTGGTCAGATAATGTTTATAAATGTAAAAGTGAATTTTGTATGTTTGTCCACTATAGAAATCTAAACTGTGACAGGCCCAGACAAAATTTGGCATGCAGCCTATGTGACCCCAGGAAGGTTGTAACTCAAAATCACAAGTACTTTTATTATCAGACTTTTGTTCAAATGGCACTTCTTTACTTACAAAGTAAATAAGTAGGCTCTGCCCTTGCAGTAGAGTGGCAAATTGTTTGTGTCTGTCTTCTGTGCTCTTGCTATATGCAAGTTTGTATTGATTATAGATGCTTTTACCTCTTATTCTCACTCTTTAAATTCTTCTAACATATATGAAAATTTACATAAATCACCAATATGACTTTAAATAAACAAATAATCATATATATATATATATATAAATATGATGTTATATATATAATGCCTATATATATAAACGCACTTCATATATGAACTACACCTGAATATATCCAGTAAAGCAAAAAAACACATAACTTCGACATGTACTAAGATGGAAGATAGATAAACAATATACTACTCTACTTGCAGGTTATTTTTTTACATTGTAATGAAAAAGAGCTGCACATTCAAACATAAGTCAGATAATAAATCCACTGAGGTTTTAGTTCTGGATTATATATATGAACTTACGCTCCAGTCCCACAGCTAAACATCACATGTACATATAAAT
Organism: Macrobrachium rosenbergii; assembly: GCF_040412425.1. Lineage (NCBI taxonomy): Eukaryota > Metazoa > Arthropoda > Malacostraca > Decapoda > Palaemonidae > Macrobrachium > Macrobrachium rosenbergii. The sequence continues at coordinate 38,852,208 of NC_089786.1, forward strand.
ACACATATATGCACAATCATTGACTCACCCTTGCATAAAAAAATCAGAAAACACCAACTCACTCCAAGTTTTAGGCTAGAGAGGTTCTCCAAATGCAAAACACTAGAATTTCTTAATTAATCATCTGTATATTTTATTGCAACCTTTGTGGCCAAATTAATAGTTGAGTTTTCAAAGTCTGATTTAAAACTTAAAACTTTTAGTTCTGGATTTATATCCCATGTACCTCAAGCTTACAGCTCACATACACATATAAAAATACATACATGCACAACCATTTCTCATAACTCTCTGAAACTCTCTCAACTCACTCCCTCTGTTCTGGACTAGAGAGCCCTCTCACAAACACTTGAATTTCTTAAAATATCTCTTGAGTTATTGGAGGATCATCAAATTAATAGTTGAGTTTTATGAATTACCTGCAATTTGTAAACTTAAAAATAGTGTCGTCACATATATGTTTTTTCATGCTGTATTTTATCTGTTTGTTTGATTAGATAAATATTTTTGTAGGTATATATCAGAAACATTCTCCTAGGGTGCTCTGTTTCCAGTAACATTCTCCTTGGCAGGGATATGTGAGGAAAGTTATACCACTTTAATGGTTCAGAAAACTTTTCAAGTGTTTTGACAACATCAGTTTTACTTTAGGACTTGGGGAGCTCTCCCATTGACTATCATTGTGTTTTACCTTATTTTCCTAATCATTATCGTTTTTATCATTCATCCTGTTAGAGGGTTTAGATGTAATTTTATTCTTCATCTTACTTTTAATGTGATACATTTCGTTCTGCTTTTTGTTGTTAACATTCAAATTCTTCAATAACAGTGATGATCGAGATTTGAAACTAGCAACACAATAGGACCATGGTAAAAAAAGAAGTTTAAAGCATCCAACACAAACGGAACAAAACTAAATAATATTATCATTATTATTTTATTTCTATTTATCATCATTGCTGCATGTAATATGAAACAAAGATCTACTAGTGGTGCAGAAGAGAGAGAGAGAGAGAGAGAGAGAGAGAGAGAGAGAGAGAGAGAGAGAGAGAGAGAGAGAGAGAGAAATCAAGTTAGTTGTTAATCACAGGAGAAGTAACCTCACTTGGCGAACACCAGATTTATCCACTGAATATGACAGCCTGAAGAATGATTTCGTCCTTGATCTTCGTTAATGACGTCGAGGTGACAATGGAAAAGATGACCTTCACCTTTTCTTATCAAACTCTTGGAATAGGAATATAGAATTTAGGCCAAAGAGCAAGCCTGGGACTTATGAGGTCATTTAGCGCTGAAAGGAAATAGAGAGTAGAAAGGTTTGAAACTTGTAACAGGAGGAAAACCTATTAGTTGCACAATGAAACAAATGTTAGGAGAGTGGTGGATAGCAAGATGGAAGAAAAAGAATATGAATGGAAGTATAGTAAAAGGAATGAAAGGGGTTGCAGATAGGTACCGAAGGGCACTGCGAAGAACCTACGTAATGCCGACAGTACGCCGTGTGAGATGTACTGACGGACTACCTCTTACGGGGTATCAAAATCTCGGTGAAATTTTCAGTAAGGAATATTATTGGCTTCTGAATAACTTGGCAGAACTTAATTCTTTCAATAGTTCTACAGAACAAGATTTTTAGTCACACGTGTATATGCCTAACACCTGCTTAAGATTTTGTTATAGACAGTGCAATATTAAGCGATTTATCTAATTATTCTCAACAGAGAGTTTTCCTGCCTGGAAAACATAAACTGGGTCAGTGACTTATGAGCCACTTTTGTTAATGAGCAAGGTTAAAACTCATTTACTCAGTAATGGTTTCTCAAACAAGAATCCTTCCATTCACATTTATCTAAATGGCCGCGACCCAACATCGACTAGTACTTGATACATCATTCACCGTTTGGGTCCAAGGACGTAGTGAGGTTTAACAGGATATCTAAAGTGATCCCTGTGAAAACGAACCATCAATGGGAGACGTTTTTATAATGTATATAGTCTTTGACAAACATTTGCTAGCCTGTCAGCAGTACATCCGTGGCACCAATTGTGTTGACGTTGAAGGTTTACAGTTAGATATGTATTCATTTGTTGCTTTTTGATCTGGTCAGCATGGAGACAGTGTGACAGATGGATGAAAGCGTTGTGGTCCTTCGAACATTGAGCCAGTGTCGTCACGCTTCCAGGGATAAGTTATGAAATGAGCGAGTATATGTGTGCACTCTTTCATGGTACATTATAGAAGAACAGACAGTAGCTAGGACTTCGATTTTGCTTGTTGTGCAGTGTTAATGGATAAGAACCGCACATTGTGAGATCCATTACACATGGCCTGAAGTGAGCAAGATAAAATATCTCTTGAGAAATGGAGGATGTCAAATTAATTACCTCTTTTTATCTTATGGTATTAACTATCGTCATCGAGAATTGTTGCATTTGTACCTGCAATTATAGTGGTTAGAATATATATCTATGTGTTTGTTATAAATTTCTGCTTGCAGATTTCGAAACTCTCTATTCTCTCTCTCTCTCTCCTCTCTCTCTCTCTCTCTCTCTCTCTCTCTCTCTCCTAGGGTGCTCTGCTCGGTAACATTCTCCTTGGCGGGATATGATGAAAGTATACCACTTTAATGGTCCAGAAAACTTTTCAAGTGTTTTGACAACATCATATTTTACTTTAGACTTGGGGAGCTCTCCCATTGACTATCATTGTGTTTTACCTTATTTTCCTAATCATTATCGTTATTATCATTCATCCTATTAGAGGGTTTAGATGTATTTTATTCTTCATCTTTATTTTACAGACATTATATGAAATATACCCGTTTGTTTTGCAGTGAAATTCCTCTGTTTTCAATTATGCATTTTCCCGTTCTGTTCTCCATTGTGCATTTTTCCGTTTTGAACACTGATTTCTTTAAACACCATCTCAGGTTTTAAATAATGTTTCTTTTAACAGGAATTCTGGGTTTGTTCTGTGAAGAATATTTTGGAGGTGGTGTTCTTTTACATACTGTACGGTATTTTATTTTGGTCAGAATATATCTGTTTATTTAATTTGATAGCCAGAGTGTTAACTAGTATTGGTTGGTTAGAGTCATTAATTGTTTGATTGTGAATCAGAACTTCCTTTAGTTATGATTTCCATTTATATGGGGTGTGAGTCACTCCATTTCATGACCGTAGTTTTTGCTGAAATTTTTCTTCGTTAAATTTGCAAATAAAGTCTAGTTTTTGTATCTCGGTGTTTAATCTAGTAGGCCTTTGTTTGAGATAGAAGTGAGAGAGTCGACGGGAGAGAGAAAAACTATTTGTAATGCTATCAGGAGAATTAGGGTGTAAGATGGAAAGAACTCTGTTCTTAAAATAAGAGATTTTAGATGAGAGAAGAGAGATAATATGCATGTATAGTTAGTTATGCACAGATAACACATTCAACAATGATTAAGTTAATATTTTCGACACATTTGTAATTAATAAAGTATTGCACATTAAATTCCTATTGTGATGTATATATGTTGGAAGAACCACCATAAAATTTAGATATAGGACTAAATACCGTTCATTAAACGGAATTACAGTTAGTTACATGGCTCCGAATATCCTGGGGATGAGCAAAGCCCTTCCAGACGAAACACAACATTCAGTCATTGCTGGTTTCTGCTTCGGGGATCATATAATACTACGATACCAATTAAATGCATCAGGCGAACACAAGTAGCTCAGGGCCTTGACTCTCCAATCCCTTTCTGACTTAGTTCGTGAGACGCGAATCATTACAGAAGAACTCAAGCGGAATGCCTTGCAGTTCATTCCCTAAAGGTGTAATCTCGCTCAATTATAATTAGTTGCTATTGCTGGGACCAGAAGGACTGAACTTTGTCCGGTGAGTCTGGGAGGAGAGGACCCAGAGCACCATCCACCTGAAGGGCGTCTAGACTTTGTCTGAATTTGCCTTCGTTGTTGAACAGTGAGGAATAATGAATAATTGTATCCCATCTGTAATTATCTAACATCAAAACAGAAACTTACTTATTGGGGTGACGTATTCAACATATTCAACAAAACATGAGAATAGGACCATACCTCCCTGTTCAAGTTGAATTTGAGCTTTGTAATTTACTGAAATTGTTGGTTGCAATTTTATTTTGACGACAAACAGCCTTTCTTAAGACTAGGTTTGTTTAGATTTATGTCAGATAATTTAGTGTCTTAGTATCATCTCTAAGTCTTTCAGAAAACTATTAACATTACACTTCTCGGACATTGATTTGAATGTAATATATCTTAGACTATTCAGAATGTCTAAAAAAGGAAGCTTACCCGTATAATGTTATTTACATCATTTTTTATATTTTTCAAAGTAGTAGTTGTATTCCAAATTTTCTCCACGCGTGACCATAACTGTTCAGACAGAATAAAATCAATATTGTCAAATAGCCATCAATTTCTGCTATTCGGCCGTCGATTGCACACAACCTTGGGTCACAATAAGGAAATAATTTGATTTAGTACCTTTATTAGCCAAAGATTATAATCATCTTTCTCCTTTGGCCCTGTATCTATGATATACATATGCCTTTGACCTATAGCCTCTTACTTAACAAAATTTGAGCTTCTCTTTTTCTGGTGTCTATGCATCATCAGCAGGAATGAAAAAGAATTTATTCAGATGAAATAACTTGATAATAATCCTTTTAATTTCGATCATTATTACTAGAGGTTATTTACAGTACAAAAACTAATCCATCTATTCTGAGAAACACACTAATTGTTTGTTTCTGCAAAAAAAAAAAAAAAAGTAATCTTCCCAACATGATACTTCCATCAGAATGAATTTCAGGGTCATAGAAAGTGTATTGAGTATCATTCTCCTTTATATTCCCCAAAACATTAAATAAGAATCATTCAAAAACTTCATAAATATTTATGAATACACGTAAATATAAGACGAGAGGCAAAAGAGAAGATAATGAAAAGAATGAAATGACTAGAAATAAGATATTGAGCATTGATTGAAATTAAAACAGGAGACAACGATTGAAGAAGACTGCCTTGATGGGTTTTTTTTGACCCTCCGGATCCACGCTCAAAGTTTAAACGCTACGAAGAGGAAACATTTGCTCCATCTCAGTGAAACATTTGAGGTAAGAATTTGTAACGAAAATAAAATTTTTTTTGAAATTCCTGATTGACAAAACGTATGGTTTAATCTAATGAATTATAAATTTTTTTTCAGTCACTGCTGGAATAATTTCCTATTAACTGAGTCACAGTGAAAATATTTTCTGTCGCAATTTATAAAGGTATTTTTTTTGCAATATAAAATGACAGGTCAGAGAAATAAATTTTCTGTGATTTTCTTTCAAATCATAATATTTTTGCATTGACTGATACAGACAACTGTATTGCTTTAAGATTTTTTCACATATATAATAAATTTTTTGTAGGAATAATAAAGCAGATTAGATCCAATAGTGGTAGTTTTATATACTGTTTAGATGAGAAAGTACAAACAGGATAAAATCACAGTAACAAATCAATTTATGCTAAGGTAACAATGTTACTTAAAGCTTAGATACATAACTGATATAATAGAAATCTGTTAAATTGATTAAATATATAAGTGGCATAGTAACAGTTTTTACCTTAGTATAAATCTCTTCACGTATTTGTTATTTGACATATTTTTATTTGAATCAATGCATTTTAACGCTAAATAATTTTCAGAACCTTACTTATAACTGAAATTTTTCATGGCCATTACGCGTTCAAAACTGCTGTTAAAAGATTGAAAATTAACTGGGAAATCCTCTTGAAATTTCAACCTTGCAGCTATGCTTGTCTTGATGACTAGAACATATATTCTCAATGGGAAATGTCGGTTTGGAGGAATATCGAATCAATATGAATATGGAATAACAAAAAAAAAAAAAAAAAAAAAAAAACGAATAGAAATTTCTGAACAAGTCAGAACACGTGTTCTTTTTTTATTGATTTGTTTTATAGGACCTAACTTCAGATATATTCAAGTCAGACAGTCCCTTTCCTTCCTTCCCCTTCCCTTTTCCGAGATACTGATTTGATTGGTTCAAATTCCTAGATCCAAAGCTTCACTGTCCAACCAAATCCAAGATTTGTGTTACTCTAAGAATCTGTGTGCATAGACACTGCAGCGAGCCTACGAAAATCGAAGTTGTCTTCGTATCAGGATGTACTGAATCGTCAACAGTAAGAAACATAACATAAAATAAGGTAGGCAATAGTTAAAATATAATCTCTCTCTCTCTCTCTCTCTCTCTCTCTCTCTCTCTCTCTCTCTCTTCCAATCAACAAGCTTACTGAGACCAGTAACTCAAGTTCCCTTTTCTGTAAGCTTTTTGGAGCACATGTGTCAAAACTTGGCTCATTTCTAAACTAACAAACAATCAGTGTAAACTTTACCCTGGAAACAAAGTTGTGCAATAGGGATAGGGAATGAAGGAAAACAACGTCAATAAGAAGAAGAAGAAGAAGAAGAAGAAGAAGAAGAAGAAGAAGAAGAAGAACAAAAGAAGGAGGTAAGAAAACTCAAGATAATAAGAAAACATAATAAAACTTATAAGATTTTATAAAAATAAAACCATAAAGCGCTACTGCACTATCGATGGAGGGATGAATTAATGAAATGCAGAGAGGAGTTAATGATATGAATTAATGGGAGCTGAAATGCATTCAGAAAGAGTTAATTAAGAAACGAATGCACGGTAACTCTGATTAGCAACGACTTGCTGTATTGGTGCCGTTCTGAATTAATCAGTACACGTGAAAAGGAAAAATTGTTATAATTAGTCTCACTTAAAAGGAGCTGAAGAATATCAGTCGCAATTTGCCTTCACGAAAGAATCCAGATAAAAACTATTTAGATTTTTTATGAAGCATGTTCCAGAAAAATTTCAGCAATTTCCGCATCAATGACAGTATGTCTCTCTCTTTTAGCTCGTTATTCTTGAATCGAATTGCAAAAGAAACGTATATTGCTTTTTAGCTGGTTCGCTGGTATAGCAGGCTGTGTCGTGGCATGCCACTCAGATGTCGCGGGTTCGCGTCTCCCGCCGGGCGATGAAAATCACTGGCTCTGTATCATGATCAGATATTGCTGCAGTGTGGGGTCTTTGGTGGGAGGTTGAAACCAACATTCTTTGGAAACTTGAATTTCAAGTCAATGGACCCTTTGTGTTTGTTCTTAGGTTTCATCTACTAAAATAATAATAATAATAAACAGTAATATGAAATGTGAAATAGTTAAGGTCCATTTTTGCACACTAACAAAGATAGAGATAGCGAAAGAGAGATATGCAAACAAATTGTTAGTGAAATATACATTTCATTAATAACAACGGAATTCCTGTATGCTAAGCCGAAGTGATAATTACGCCCTCACAACCTCAACTAACATCTGACTGCAACATCCTTACATAACTTAATTTCGTATCCCGTTCTGCACCATAATTTCAGTGTTTGGTTCCTTCTAAAACCAATAAAACATAAATTCCTATTGTGATATTCTGAAAAGTGACAACGGCTCTTTGCCACTTAGAACGAAGGTTTGACATTGGTGGAACTTGCATCTTTGATTCCTCAAATACGGTTCCACTTTGTTTCCAATTTCTATATTCTTGTTTATTTTCCCATACATTTTAATCGTTATCAGTGTTATTCGATATTGAGAATATGTACCAATGTGCTGTTCTTATTATAGGAGTAAGTGCAATAAATATTATTGACAGTAGTATATAACTACAGTAGTATATAAACTAAAAATTCAAGACTTATTTATGTATATTTTTCAAAGCTTTAATGAAACTAGCGATATGAATTAAGAACTCCAAGGGTTCACTGGTTGCACAATACGAGTATTTTGCTTCTTTACGCAAGTAATCAGCAGTTGATAAGAATCACTGAGCAAAGGAAGGACTCAGTTCTTCTTCGTCAGTGAAAGGTAAATGATAAGAGGAACAGAGGAACTAAGGTGAAATTCCTTCCACATGAGGTTTTGACAGAGCCCAGTCTTTGCCCTAGCTGTTCTGAGTCGTGCTACAGACGTCAGATGAATCTCAGCCAACTGTTGCCCAGATATTAAATGAAATTCTCTTCCTTATACAGGTAATGACATTTACGTTGGTTTCATGTAGGTGAAGACTTCCAATATATATATATATATATATATATATATATATATATATATATATATATATATATATATATATATATATATATATATATATATATATATATGTATATGTGTGTGTGTATGTATAGAATGTGTGTATATGTGTGGACACTGATCCTTGTTTTGTCATGTGGATATATCAAATATCATTTAATTTTTGTGATGTGTTTTTTTCGATCTTTTTAAACCCACTGAGCATACCATGAGAAGTATATATAGTATTTAAGCTTGGTGGCTCTAATGGTTTGACCGTCGAATGGAGTCGTCGGAAGGTATTATGTCGAGGATGATATCCATTTAATACTAAATCTATATCCTATCGATGATGTATTCCATATCAATATATTCTAGATAGTATGAATTGGATATTAAACGACATTTATTCATGATTACATATATCTGATAAAAATTTATATATATATATATATATATATATATATATATATATATATATATATTTATATATGTGTGTGTGTGTGTGTGTGTGTGTGTATGATAATTAAATGCCGGTTTCTCTGCTGAATAAAATTTGATTTGGGCAAGGTAGTCCCCTTTAAAATTTGTTTTCGCTGAAGTATAATGGGGGTATTTGGGGCACGCAAACGAAGTTACCATTTTCTTTTAGCCCTCCTTTGCCCGTCACCACGCCATTTGTCAAGGTTCACTGGAACTTGTATGTCCCAGCACGTGCTGTTGCTGATAAAAAAAAAAAAAAAAACGTGTCACGGTTGTCTGTACGATCAAAGGATTTTCGACTTCGTTCTCTGAGGGAAGAGATTCTGTATTTAGGTGTCAAAGCAGTCATTATTGGAATCTATATCATACGTACAAAGAATAGAGCGTCCTTTTTTTTCGGGAGGGGCTTAGCAATAAAATGGGCAATAGGTTGGCCGTCACGTTTGTCTGGCCTCTTGAGAAAATCGCCTATTAGGGAAGTTTGGTTCCATGGGAATATAATGTTTCTATACGGGGTATTGAATTAGGTTTTACATTTTATATTTCTTTTTGAAAACCTTGATCTATAATTATTTAGATATTTTTAAAATTTTGTAAAGATTGCTGGAATAGATGGTCCGAAATGAAGTTTCCTTTACAGAATGGCAATTTATGAGAACTAAAGAGATAAAGAAAACTTCGAGGATATACATTAATTAGTTTTCATGTTGTCACCAACCGCTCATAAAGAGACACCAAGAATAATGTTACAGAGTAATTAACATCAACCTCCTTATTAATACTAACCTCAGTGAAACTTTCACTTTTCCAAGCTTTTTTGCTTCTTCTTCCACTGACAACTATGCACATTGGAAAGTGGAGGAATTCTGGTATTGCTTGTTTTAGCCATCCTCTGAGATAACTAGCAGAGCTTAACAAAGCCTTCGTTGTTTTTGGGAACTTAATCATGTTAAAGTGTGTATAATTTTCCATTTACGAAGATTACTAATTACCCAATTTCTGAGAGCGGAGGCATTGGATTCAACTCTTTACTGCAGAAAATAATCATACCCTCTGTCACGCACAAATATTTCTTCAAATCTTAAGAATGAAGTATTTTTATTCCTTATATTTTGCAATAATTGCTCATGTATAAATAGCATGTTTCATTGCAGTGGAAATATCAGTATACATTACATGAGTGCAAGTGTTTATGTCCAAGAAAATAAAAAGAAAGAATGAATGTATATAAAAAGCTATAGAGTAAAAAGGACCAGTATTTTCCATCCATTGCCTGTTCTCCTGCAAAGTGAGAATTACCTTCGGACTTTATGGGTCGAAATTACATCGACTGGAAAGGGTGGCGTCTTAAACATCTGAGGGAAAAGGAGTGAGAATTTGGCGATTAAATTGACCCACCCACATCACATCATTAATAACCTTTGTAACATGACAGGATGGAGATTCAAGCACATGTGCTTTAATTGAGAGAGAGAGAGAGAGAGAGAGAGAGAGAGAGAGAGAGAGAGAGTCATGTGTACCTCTAAGAAATTATGAGAGATGTTATTCCTTTACGATCTCTGTTGATTGTAGGTAACAAGGTAACATGAATTGGAAAAGGTAATAAGAAAGTGTCGAGTTCGTCATAATTATCGTGGGGGAGGGGCGGGGGCGGGGGCGTTCCCTGAAAAATTGATGATTTTGGCGAAATCTATTGAGAAATTGTTTTCCATCTGGTATGAAAAGCAACTGTGTCTAGTATATAATCCCGAAGTTTTGTTGTCATATTTGTCAGGGGAACTTTATAACCGGTGACGCTCACATGCCGTACAAGTTCACACAAGTGACATTATCTTCACATTATTTTATTTTCAATAAAAAGTGTATGTACATTTACATAATTAGTTATTCATGGCAACTCAAAGACTTGTCTTTCGAGATCATTTCAAAAGTATAAATCTATAACCACAAAGTGAGCAGTATCTCACCGACTGCGTGTATGTTAATACACATGTGTTTGTTGGCATCCCTTACCTGGTACGTTTGTTCATTTCCTTCCGTTTACTTCAAGCAATGACGAGGTAAAATAAGCGTAGGAAGCATTTACAAAGACTGCTAGAGGCTAAAAGAATTAAATGCCATCAAAAAGAAGATAAAAACAATGAAATACAAAGGACGAATAATAATGAAAATGAGTGCTTCAACCACGTGCCTGAGTCAGCTGACTCGCAATAGTCAACAACCCGGCCCCACCACCACCCACTGTTCCGCATATACCATTACAATAAAATTTTTCTGTCACAAACTCTGCTGCAAAACAAAAGATGACTTCGCGAAGTGATCTATTAAAGGATCTACTAAAAATCACCATTATAGGGAATGGAAGAAGTACTTTGGCAATGAAGACGGCATGCAGAAGAGGATAAGGAAAACGAAGCGAGTGCGGATGAAGTGGAATATGAAGATAAGGAAAATCATAACGAAGTGATAATGATGTCGAAGAAAAAGCTTCAAGAAATAGTTGAAGAAACGTCAGTGTCCGTGAATCATAAAATAACAGAAATTAAAAGTTTTGGATTAGACAGTGTAGATACTGCTGAGTGCGGGGATTGTGGCTTTGAAGACGGAGACCAAAATAATTGTTGACAGTGAAGGTGATGAATTTGATTATAGTGAAAATATCATTCAGATGATATATGCATCGCTCATTATGGATAATGGATTTGAAGGTTTCAGGCTACTTTTGGCTTCCTTGGCAACAAACCAATGCGTTCTCAAATGTATTATATGTAGACTTAATTTTTGGAAAGATGAAAGAATTTTATTTAAAAATGCAGCCTTTAGCCCACGATGTCATTAGAGAATACTATAGAAAATACATAGATGTTAACCCTAATGAGAATGCTATTTTGAATACTGACATTTCTTATGACGGCACATGGAGTAAAAGTGGCCAGACTGCACTATCAGGGATTGGTGTAGTAATCGAAGTACATACGGGAATAACTGTGGATTTTGAGGTTATGAGTAAAATTAATACTGTCATAAGTGTGTAGATAAAGAAAAAGGGCCAAAGAAAAAGAAGATCAGCGAAGAAGGACTCAAAATTTTCCAAGCATCACATAAGGACACCTGCATGAAAAATTACGAAGGCACAAGTGCTGCAATGGAAAAAGGGAGGTGTGGGTGGGGGGCACTTAAACTCTTTAATAGATCCAGGGATTGGAAATTTCAATATATAAATTTTGTAGTTATGTTAATTCATCAACTCATAATGCTGTGGTTGGAATAGACAATGAAAAGGGTCCTTATGATTGAATACATAAACCATTTCAAAAAGATATTATCTACATTACTAAGAACACTGATTGACGAAGAAAAAGTGGAGATGGAAACAGGAAAAACAAGGAAAAAAAGCACTCTTTCAGTAAAAAATTAACTTACAGTGAAATTAATTGATGCTCTTCGAATTTTTCTGGGAAAGGCTCTGAAAGAAAATGTTGGCAAGATTCATTTAGAGTTGAAAAGAAGCATTCTTGCTACATACCTCCACATTTTTTAGCAAAAAATGCACTGCGTCCTCTGAGTGAAGACTCGTACTTTTATTTTCAAAAAAGCTCCCACTGGCGAAAAGAAAGTAGTGCCGAAGCCAAGCTCCATAGCCCAGCTGAAATTTACCAAAGAACTGCAAAAAAAAAAAAAAAAATGTATACATGCCACTAACAAAGAAGGAACCCCTAGACAGATGCCTGAAGGGTGCCACTCAAAATGCTAATAAAAGTTTCCATTCTTTAGTTTATCGGAAGGCTAATAAAACAAAGTTTCTTGGACGGTTTACAGTGGAATTTGTAACAGGGGCATCAGTATTGTCTCATGACTTTCCTTACTAGGAGGCATGTTTACTAAAGTACCTAAACCTGGGGAATATGGGACTGAGCAAGTCCTTACAAATAATGGATAATGAGAGAGAACGGCACAGTGGAGCTGAAACAAGAAAATGGAATGATAAAAATACCCCTGAGTCCATAGAAGACTATAAGGCAGGCACATTTTGATACATCCCTCCAAAAACCTAGCAACAAAGATAAACTCTGGGCAGCTTTGGAACCCTCTCACGTAACTTTTTGAGATAATACCTTGCGTTTGGGTGGCAAGGGGGGAAGTAGAATCTCCATTGGAAGCGAGAGATGAATTTTCTTTACAGGAAGATAAAGGTGAGAAATCTACAACAAAAACTCGAAAATGCTATCAGCTTTTTTTTCCATGATATTTTAATCTGCAAAATTATTGTTCTTTTTTTTTACTGTGAAATTTAAATATTAATAAAATTCAAATTTATTTGTGTAAGAGAAAAAACAGCTCAATTAATTATATTTGTCTATATGGTCTGCCTACACAGTGAATTGCATTGGCCAGTATGATACCATTTTTCAGTTAGAATGATTTGCAAATTTTTACTTTTGGAGTTGGACGAGAGCGGGTGGGGGAGGGGGAAAGCCCCCACAGAGGAGATGGGATGGCTACATCATGGTTTATGCTTATTTTTTGAGTTGATATATCAAATAATAATATCAAATAATAATAATAAGAGGATATAAAAGATAAATTAAAAAATCATCTACAGTAAGTAGTAGATGCTCCTCTTACATACACCTACCCAAATCTTTTTCTTTCTGTTCCTGTCTTTAGTCACGGTTGAGATATTTTTTTCTCCTTATCTGATGGTGTCATCATTTCCTATGAGTATAACACCAGATAAATTAACAAAGAGAGAGTAGATTACAAAACTAAATGAGTCCGAATAATGCATCATAACAAAGGGCAGAGGTTAAATGGACATCTGAGGTCAGTTGCAGGCGAAGGAACTTCGGGGTCGAAGTCTCAGGTTTTAGAGGTATCGTTGGAGATGGTTTATGACCACTACCCACCTCTAAAGGTAAGGGTCCAGAGAGAGAGTGTGTATATTGTTTGCTCTCTCTCTCTCTCTCTCTCTCTCTCTCTCTCTCTCTCTCTCTCTCTCGTGAAAGGAAATGATAGACCTCCAAATATCAACATATCGTTCAATCACGTGTTCAGTTCTGATTTATCCTTTTTGATATGAGAAATTTATGTTTTTCTTTACCGTGATAAATAATATTTACGGATCTCCTTTATTTTTGCACAAAGACTGTAACGTTGATATTTACAAAAAAAAAAAAAAAAAAAAATTTGTGTATTATCTTCCATCGTGATAAATGAACTAACAACTTAAATTATTCTTAAGAATAGTAGCAGTGTGTGTGTGTATGTATGTTCATTTGACTTGCTGCTGATGAGCTTCTGAGTTGACGTATAAAGTGGTTATTGTGGAAGTTATCTGCATAGTTGTTCATCCATAACCTTGCAGTTGAAGTACAAGTGTAGCAGTGACCAGTGTCTTGTTTTATTCCCTGGAACCTCCCCTGCTAGAACAAATGGTTTAATGTGAAATTAAGAAAGAAAGAAAAAACGACCACACACTTGCAAAGCCACGAACGGAGTCGTCCCTCAAAGATAATTAGAAGTCTATTACTCGTGCGGCATCAAATTTAGTTTGGTTATTTTCTTTCACTATGATACACACATACGTTTGCACCATAATCATGGTTGATCATATATACCTTATTTTATTAAAAAATAAAAAATAGTGTTTCTGTAACTCGAAGAAATTATTTTTTTCAGTTTTCTGTAAACGAAAACTATTGGGCCAGTTTTGTCTGTCCGTCCGCACTTTTTCCGTCAGCCGTTAGATCTTAAAAAACTACTAATGAGGCTAGAGGGCTGAAACTGATATATTGATCATCAAACATACCAAAATGCAGCCCTCTAGCCCCAGTAGTTTTTATTTTATTTAAGGTTAAGGTTAGCCGTAATCGTGCGTCTGGCAACTATATAGGACAGGCTACCATCGGGCCGTGGTCAAATTTTCATGGGCCGCGGCTCATACAGCATTATATCCAGACCACCGGAAATAGATTTATTTTCGGTGGCCTTGATCATACGCTGTGCAGAAAACTTGGTTTCGCCGAGGAAACTTCGGCGCATATTTTCTTGTTTTCTCTAACGTTCTCATTTCTCTGAGGAAGCCGACACCTCATCAAGCCTTGATGACCTTTGATATTCTGACGCCTGTTTAATTATCCAAGCGATTTCATCAGAGATGGAGCCTGGGTGAATCTCCTTCATGCTATCTTGAAGATTTTTTATCATTTGCTCCGCAACTTTTCCTGTAAAATCATATGGGAAGAAATGAATTCATTATTTTTTTAACAAACATGATAATCAAAACTCCTTGTCAATTTAATTATTAGAGCATTTATCTTTATTTTTTTTATTTTGCAAAGTTTTAAAGACAAGTGGAAAATATATCTCTGTCCTCATTTGAGCGAATTTGTCCATATACACACACACACACACACCACACACACACACATATATACACATATATATATATATATATATATATATATATATATATATATATATATATATATATATATATATATATATATATATATATATATATATATATATATATATATATATATATATATATATATATATATATATATATATATATATATATATATATATATATATATATATATATATATATATATATATATATATATATATATATATATATATATATATATATATATATATATAATATATATATAGGAAAACATATATATATATATATATATATATATATATATATATATATATACAAAGTCATGTCTAGGGCCAGAGAAAAACCATTCGCCATGAGATGAAAGTCTGGAGGCCCAAGTAAAACAATGTTATGCCAACAATAATTACATTTAATGTAGTTTTACGATATACTTATTTCGAAATCTCTGCTATTTATGTAAGACAGGTAAAGGAATCAAATTTAATTTCGATAATTAATTTTAATTTATGAAATTGCTGTCTAATTTATGAAAGCTCCATTTATCGGAGAGCAAACCAACCCAAACCTTCCAGAGTTTTATATTCCTGAAATAATCAGGGGTTGTAATAAAATTGGAAAGACTCTAAATGGATCAGAAAGGATCAGGGAAGTGGCTGGAAAGTTATTTTAGAAAAAGGGCTTTGAAATAAATAAAACCAAAACATAATATGAAAATGAAAAGTAAAAGAGGGACAACTTTTATATCAAGAGTCATAAGTAAAAACCATTGTTGTTTAGCAAATCCAGGTTTTATAGTCATCCGTATCATATATAAGTTTAAATCGTGTTTAATTGTCTTGGAAATTGTAGTTGAACATTATTCATACCTTTCAGTGTAACATTCTCTCTCTCTCTCTCTCTCTCTCTCTCTCTCTCTCTCTCTCTCTCTCTCTCTCTCTCTCTTCTCTTTCCAGCCAGCGAATGAGTGAAAGAAGAGGAACTGGACTTTTTTGAACCGGAGGAACGACTACAGCTGTTTCTAGGCGAAGTCCCTGATTCCAGGACGGGAATCCAAAGCATGATGGAGAAGAGACCGGCGTCAAAAAGAATGAGCGTCACCAGGATAAATAAAGATGAAAGCAAAATAAAAAGGAGAGAAAGGAGAAGGGGAAGAAGAATGTCATTTGATACAGATAATGAACAAAAATATATGCACAAGGAAAGTGATATTAAATGATCAGAGGAAAGGAAACGTAAACAGAAGTTGAAAGAAAAAGAAAGACGAAGAAAACAGACTATTAAATAGGATAAGGACTTTAAGGTGATTGAACAATATCTTTTCCGAAGACTTTCTAGTGTTCGATTGCTTTCTTCTTTAATTTTCTTGAGAATTATTTGTGACATTGTAATTGTTTTATTTTGGTTAATGTTCTCTTTATATTCATAAATTTAATGTTTTCTCTCTTCGTTTTTCCCCTTCGGTATTTTCCTTCACATGATTTCATGATTGTTGACATTCTCTTCTTTCATTTTCCTCTTTATATATTTGTCTGTGTTTTTTTATAATTTCATTGATTATGATCTTCACCTACCCTTTTATCAATCATTTAAAAGATATCTTTTCATTTTTCCTCCTCTTTTATTTACACCTACATCACTCCCTTGGCGTGACGTCCTCCAACACAAGCTGACTTTGTTTTGTGTAAACAAATCGTTCGTCCCATTAACGAGTCTCGCTCCTTCTCTTAAAAACCTCCGCCTTCCCTTTTTTCCACAGCCATCAATCGCCCCGGTTACACTTGCTAGTCTCTCGCTCTCAGCCTTCCTCCATTTCCTCGTTTGGTTACCTTTGTAACTCCATGTAATTACTGTTGGACTACTTTATGTTCTCAAATGCACACATACATACATATATATATATATATATATATATATATATATATATATATATATATATATATATATATATATATATATATATATATATATATATATATATGTATATGTATATATGTATGTGTATGTGTGTGTGTATATATATTTATATATATATATGCATATATTTAAGGTGTGTTCATTACTTCAAGAAAACAATGGAGTATATAGAATTATCCACTACGCATTATATCATAACCAGAGAAAAGAACAATATATATGATTTCAGGAGTTGTTGTTATTATATATAATTTATAAATATTTGTATCATCAGCGTTTGATCTAAAATATCACATATAAATGAAAAAGGCTTTGGAAGGGATTTTCATAGGGTAATGAAATGTTTGTTCATATTTTGTTGATGAAACCAGAGTCAAACCTTAGAACAAATTTTCTCTTTCTGATTTGAGGAGTTTTTATTGTTGCTCAAGTTTTTTGTTTTTATATCACATTTCCAATTGAATCTCAAATTCAGGATTTTGAAACTTCATAAACATTACATAATGAAATGTACTAAAATTTGTCTGTAAAAGAAAAACTTTTGCCGATAGCGTCCGTTTCATCTGCACTTTTTTGAACAACCTCAGGTCTAAAAACACACAACTGAGGCTAGAAGGGCTGCAAATACATACATGTTGATAAATGGATTCCATTGCGTGTTTAAACATACCAAATTGCAAACTATCATGGTTTTTTATATTATTTTAATGCCGAGGTCATACATCGTACGTCTGGCGACGTAAACAAGAACAAGACAACGGCCATTGTTTTTCACCTCACGGCTTCATAGCAGCATTATAACGTCGACTGGAGTTGCTGGATCTGTTTCTGTGTCTTGATTATACGCTGTACAGAAAATTTATCAGAATAAATTCTCCTTCGATGCAGTTTTTACTTGTTTATTTCGGTGATAGCGCCAAATGTTAGGCGACATTTTTTCATGATTTTAGAAATCACGGTTTGATAAAAAATTATTAAGAGCTGCGTGTTCCAAGCTGCATGGCGGAGGTGGGTTAATGCCGACTTAAGTAAACGTTCAGTGAAACTCGTTGACGGGTTACCTTAATTACAGAAAACTTGTCATTTTATACCTCTAATGATAGCTCAGTGGTGAATTTCGACTAGTATTTTGCTGGATAAAGTTCTAAAGGAAACACAGGTAAACACACGCAGAACTGAAAGAACACGAAGGAGATGGCACACAGGATCGGCATTATATATAGAATATAGAAGCTAATGAAATCGACCCGAATTTTATAGATTTAAAATCGATAGGTATTTATTTGTTATCATTGCAAACATAATGAAAAGTTTCCATTTAACATAATTGTTAACTCGTATATATGTATTTGAGTGTGAGTTGTATATTATAGTATTAATGTTTTTTTGTTTTTAAATTCCAGTTTAATCAATTATTTTCCTAATTTTATAGGCTTTTATAATAGAAATGAATATGATCAACAAGTGACTTTATTTTCCTAAAATAAATGAATCGGAGTAATTTTTTAATATTAAAAAGAGTCAAAAGGAAATGTGAATATTTTGTTGATAAAGAGCTGGAATGGGCAAGAGCTAACATTAAACGAATGTTTGCACGTTTCAATTTGTTGATCTCCTTATCATGAATGTTAACACAGTTAACAGAGAATGCCATTCCGACCTAAACGCAGATCTTTAGTCGCGGGAGTTTTTCGGTTAGAAATCGGCAGTACCAAACATTTATCAGCTTTCCCTATATATTAATTCCCTTAGTCACACAAACACACATGTGTAATGTGTTTGTGTATATATATCTACATTTGTAGCTTATTATATATATATATATATATATATATATATATATATATATATATATATATATATATATATATATATATATATATATATATATATATATATATATATATATATATATATATATATATATATATATATATATATATATATATACATATATTTTTCAAATAGGAATATGTAATATCTCTCTTAATAGTTGAGTGGATGAATCGCTGTCACTTCTGTATCGATCTAAAGATGCATAGATTCGGGTCGTGTGTAAGTGACTTCGATATTAAAGGACCATTGGGGATTAGCATTAGGGAACATAAAATGATTACGTGTGAATTTGTGAAAACACAGAATTAATCAAGAACAGTGCAGCAGGAAAAATATTAACCTTGGATTAGAAGTCATGAAAGGCAAGGTTTTATGACATTACCTGTAATATTCATATTGTCTTTATCCTTTTTTATTTTATTATTAATGAGAGGGATTCTTTCAGAAACCTTCTTTGCACTAGGAGAGGAAAACTGTTCTTATGCTCTTCGCTGAATCCAGTCGCCTCCTTCTGCTTTAAGGTCATCGAAGGAACAAAGACAGAACGAGGCTCTGAACGCCCTGCTGAGAGAGGCTTTTGTGCGGCATTTACACTCCGTTACTTTCTCCGTTTGGAACTTTTGTTAGCAACACGCCCCTTTGCTTTTATAGATAGTAGCAAGATTGCTCTCTCTCTCTCTCTCTCTCTCTCTCTCTCTCTCTCTCTCTCTCTCTCTCTCTCCAGTATTTCTAATAAATAGAATATGTAGTGACAGATACTGTAGGCTACTCGTTTAAAACGGAATGCTCCGAATACATAATTGATGAAACAGCGTTAATATCTTGAAAGAGAAAAAGTGAAAATTAAAGATGCCAAGTAATATAGCTAACGATATACGGCTCAGAGTGTCTCAGGAGAGAAGAAAGAGAGAAAAAGAAAGAAGAGAAACTAAAAGTAACTCATAGGCAAATCATAAAAAAAAACTATGGAGAATGAGAGATGAACGGATCAAAGAAAGAATAAAATAGCGATAAGAAGAAGAAAGATGAGAGTCAAAAGCAAGAATTAAAGAGAGTAAAGAAACGAGGTGGCAAAGAAACGAGGTGAATAGACAAAAGGAAAAGAGAACAAAAGAAATGCAAGAGAGACTAATCATAGTATTAACCCTTAATGAAAATGTCCATGCATCAATAACACACACCAGAAAGGTCGGAATGCCCGACAAAGCAGATTCTTCAATTTATTTCCATTAGATTTTGTTGCGGTTTTGAATGTTCCATCGTGATGACCCTCTTCTGCCTGCAATGACATCAGTACTCACTCTGTTTTGGAATTTCTGTCTATTTGTTAAGTGGGTAAATTTCTTTGTTTTGTTTTCATCAGTGAAAGAAAATGGTAATTCTTAAACAAAGAAACTACTTCCTTGAAGGGATGCTGAATTTCGACGATCCTTAGTGTTCTTACTTTCTTGAAGAAATCATAAAGTCGCCGTCATTCGAATCTCATTGTTCGTTAACACGCCTGAGTTACATGAAGATGTAAATACTTTAGTGTATTTATTACTATTACGTCCGTCTGTATGTGAGAGTTTTATAAAATTTAATAATAATGACAATGATTTTCTCCGTCTCTCTCTCTCATATGAGAGTTTTGTAATGACAATGACACACACTACATGTACACATATATATATATATATATATATATATATATATATATATATATATATATATATATATATATATATATATATATATATATATATATATATGTATACACACACACACACATACACATATACATATGCATGTTTTGTGTGTATATATATATAATCAATATATAAAATATATTTGGAAGAGATATATAATTTATGACTCACATTATAGGGTAAAATTAATTTATTACTCACATTGGAATCGAACCCAGGTCTTTTAATTGAAAAGCAAGGGCACAACCAACCGAACCACACAAGTCATAAAAGAAGCTGGAATCTCAATACCACTATACTTAAGGCTTTTACCCAGGCAGGCTTACTGCCTAGCACACCAGCAAATTTTACCCAACTTTCCGACTCAGCAGTGACCCAGTTGACAGTATTTTAGTAGAATTATCAATTCTGAGTGAATGTGACAGAAGTAATCAATACAAAATTACGTGGGAATAGAAGTAAATTTCTGGCCCACATCGGGATCGAACCCCGGTCTTTCAGTTGAATATGTGGCGCCCTTTCCTTTCAATTGAAAGGCCTGAGTTCGATACCGATGTGAGTCACAAACGTTTTTCTGTTCCGCACGTAATTGTATGTTGATTACTTTTATCATATTCATACAGAATGGATAATTCGAATGAAATGCTATCAGGTGGGTCAATTGCTATAAAGGAATGTCCATTATTCTGGGTAGGGGAAAATTTACTAATGGTTCACTCAAGGTTTGTTGGTCTTGTTGATATATTACTTTTGCAGCCTTGTTGGTATTCCTATCTATACTAATTCTCCGAAACTGAAGAGACTGACTACGATCTCACCTTCTACCTTGTGACTTAGATCTATGTCCAGGCCTGATTCTACACTCTCTAAAGCTGTGTCCTGCTTTTCTATGATAGGTGCAGTAAGCTGGATCACGACAATCCTTGCATAATGACCTTCCTTCTAGCAATTATAACATGACCGCTGACTCCCATCCCATCCGCATGGTATAAAATTTACTGATTTTTTTTATTATATTAATATTAATACTGTTATGCTAACAAGAGCACATAATTATTAACTGAGAAGATACGAAATTTCTTTGAAAGTTGAAAAATTATTGAAATTATTGTTTCGTGTGTTAACATCCGGATGTACAAAAATATAAGGCAGTTAAACAGACGTGACGGTTTGATAGCATATGAATACAGAAGTTCGCATGAATATGAGATGAACATATCGAGCCGTTCATAAAAAAGAAACGTAACAACCGCATAAATTGTAATAAGAAGTTTCGTTTCTCCGTTTTAATGGAACGCAATGAATAGCATTTCAACGGCGTCTTGAAAATATTGGAATTATCTTCTATTATTCTTCATTGTCGCTCAAGATCAGAAAGAGCATGAGTTCAAAATAAAGGTCAACATAGGAGAAGAATACCATTAAATAACAGGAAGAAATACAAAAGTGATTTAAAGTATTGCCAGAGGAATTGATCATATATAAGAAAAACATCTAGAGGAGACGTGCATTACGGTATTTTCGTTAATCTTCACAAAAGAAAAAAAAATTACAAAATACACTCAGGCAAGCATCATGCAGTTTTATCGTCATGGAATTTTCACCAGTGTTGTTATTCTCTCGAGAATGTGTCGGACGTCCAGTTTTTGTACTGTTCTCCTGCTGTAATGGGCTTTTAATAGATTCTCTGCCCTAATATTTTCAATTTTTCTTCGTTCTGTTTCTCTTAAGTTCTTTCTTTTTCACCTCTGTGCATATATGAGACAGAAGCATTGGTGGGATTTTCATTCCTTGTCTTCTTTCAACACAAAAGCTTTTTACCTTGAAGCTTTCAGTTCAACAAAACAATATTCGTACACAAGTAACTCTCTCTCTTTATATATATATATATATATATATATATATATATATATATATATATATATATATATATATATATATATTATATTATATATATGGTATTACAAATATATATATATATATATATATATATATATATATATATATATATATATATATATATATATATATATATATATATATATATATATATATATATAAATATATATATATATATATATATATATCATATATATATATATATATATCTATATATATGTATAAGGAAACAGTATGATATATTTTAATATATATATATATATATATATATATATATATATATATATATATATATATATTATATATAGGCTATATATTATATATATATATATATATATATATAACGAAAACTAACACATGGTATTACATTTGAATATTAATTTAAACACGTTTAAAATTTCACTTCTGTTGCCATACATGTTCTTTGTACCAAAAACAATGCCCTGAAATGGTTAAGCTTTTAATCCCATGACCAACCAGTACCCAGAACTCAAGGCCACTCTCCCCATACGATGATATAAATAGGCCAAAAGGCCAGATTGTAAGTCAGTAGTCGCTTGA
The DNA here is from genome assembly GCF_040412425.1 of Macrobrachium rosenbergii. NCBI lineage: Eukaryota > Metazoa > Arthropoda > Malacostraca > Decapoda > Palaemonidae > Macrobrachium > Macrobrachium rosenbergii. Next base: position 38,875,183 of record NC_089786.1, read on the forward strand.
TAATGCCATTAAAGGCGAAACAGCTGTAGCGACAAAAATCAATAAATGGAAGAAGGAAATCTGCACATTTTTCACCAAAATTGACGAACGAGAATCAGGAAAAACTCCGTCAGTATTAAGGTACCTGCAAGAAACTTATTGATGCCACTATGTAATATCTGATAGTGTATTTATGAAATGTTATTATAACTGGTAAGTTTTAATGATCAGTTTGTAAAATCTATAATGTTATATACTCAGTTTAACATTTTTGGGAAATGGTCACGGTCAACGTTGTCTGGTGACGATAACTATGAGGTCATTATTTATTCACTTCTAAGAGAAAAGAAATGCAGGATAATGATCCTTACCTATTTTAAACATGTAATGTAATTACCAACAATCCAATATAATGATTACTGGGAAACAACAGAATTTTGTAAAATACGCGTGTATGTGTGTGTGTTTGTGTGTGTGTGAGAGAGAGAGAGAGAGAGAGAGAGAGAGAGAGAGAGAGAGAGAGAGAGAGAGAGAGAATATTTTGCATATATATATGGTTTCACATCGTTGTGGTCCTCCCGCTGACAGACACAAATTATTGAACACTCAAGTCTATTTTTCTTACTCTCTTTCTCCATTTCATTAGAGGCACGCTTCAATAGATTAAAAACTGAGTAACTAATTCACAGCTTAAGTATACCAGAGGGATACCGAGCTTTTGGGGAACATTCCCAAAGCGTTCCATCTGAACAGTTTCGAGAATGGAATGATTGTACTTCAGTTTGTGAATTGGTTAGCCACCACTGCGTTCCGAGGCCAGAAAGAGAAAGGCAGGCAGACTGACAGATAGAAACTACATGAGGTTCCAGCATAAGCTTCCCAGAGCTACACTTTCAAATCTATAGTCTCCCGCCCCCTCCACACCCGAGCGGCACATAATCGGGTAACAAGCCATTTGAATAGGCAACTAAGGCAAGGCTGTCTCTTGCTTCCTCTATCCCTGAACGTGAGAACATATGTTATCAATTACTGTATTTTTAGCTTTTGATCACTAGTGTACATTCCCTGGTGTCTGGCACTTCTTCATCTTTCGTTGTCATTAACGTCTAGTGCGCCAGAGATGGGACCACGTATTTGTTCACTGACTAGGAAAACAGGCTTTCATTTGTGACTTCTCCTCATACACATAGATTTCAGATTTTGAAATAATATTTTCTCTACAGCATAGTTTTTTTTTTTTTTATTTATGTCATTTTTTGTCTTAAATTTCATATTATTTTCATTCCAAAGAATTCGACATTTCTTTTTATTTAGTATTTGGTTCATATTTCAACCACAACTGTCCCATATTACTACCATATTTTCTAAAACCGTCTCTTTTGAATGTGAGTGAATAAAGATACATAGTAATTCAGTGGCTAGGCTTTTCTCTGTTTTGCTCAGAATGTTTTAGAATAATAAAATTTGTAATATCTCTGATAGTCATCAAATTAGTTTTTTTTTTTTTTTACATTTTAAATAACAGTTTTTTGTTGATAACGAAAAGTGGTCCATAGTCCCACTTTTTTTCCCTGTTCGTTGAACAGACGATTTTACGTACACCTAACGTCTCCCAGACAACGGCCGTTGATTCTCAAAGCTATTTCAGGCATGCATGATATCAAGCTCGTTATCGTCGTAACATAAGAGCTGGAATGGACAACTGAGAGATGAAGCGACAGAGACTTTGCCTTTTTTTGGCGCTAGCCTTGGTGAAATTGCATTACAAAACTTCATAACGGGCACCGAAGTCCTTGGAGGTCTAAGGTCAGGTTTCTTACTCTAAAGCACATCTATGTAGACAAAGGGATGCGTCAGACTGATGACAAGGCTGTTTCGATTCATTGATCGTAAATTGGCAAGGAAATGGTTTTAGCTGCAAATCATTCAAATATTTCTTATAAAAATTACTTCATCCATTATTGGATTATAAATACTTCAACATCTTTTTTGTGCATAATTATAAAGGAATTTTGTAGAACTTGAGACTAAATTTTGCAACAAACATCGCAGAACAATTTTTTCAAGACCACCAATCTTCGCAGGACTCATAGAGGAAACAGCTCTCAAATACCCAAAATTCATTCTCAGTGATAAAAAGGAGGCAGAAAGTTTTTGTAAAAACAAGTGCTTCCAGAACGTCATTATAGTGACTAAGAAGCCAGCTCTAGTGTCGTCATCACCTACAGACATGGAATATATAAAAAACTGCAAGTACCATAGGGAACTGTGTGTGTAAATTGTGTGTACGTTTCAGAAGTTATTATTATGTAAGGAGGAAAGGTTTTTGTGAGTTAGAGATTCTGTTATATAACATGAGATGTCCAAATACAATATTAATCTTTAGGATTAAATAATTCCATTCTGCAGGTAGGCGCGAAAAAAAAAACAGAACGATTCGGAAAATTATTAGTTAAAACCATTTTTGCTCCAGATATTCATAGTAAATTTTAAAACTCAATTCCTTTATTTTCATTGACCACTCTGTAATTTAACAGTTGCATTGGGGAACTTTTAATTTTACCTCACTTTTTTCCGGTTATGCAAGATATGACAAACGCATGAAGTGATTAAATTGGAATTTATCTAGAATATTCTTTGTTAGTGATGAAACACATGCAGACACAGAATTGGATGTTTTAGTATGGGAACAAGTCTTACCACTGCTTTCAGAGTAAGATTTTTAATAGCTAGGTAAGAATAAAAGTCCCATCCAGCATTACTGTTCAGGGAACAGCAGCTTCTGTTTATTTCTTTTTACTAATATAAATGTAAATGACAGCAGCTTTTATTTATTTTCTATATATATATATATATATATATATATATATATATAATATATATATATATATATATATATATATATATATATATATATATATATATATATATATATATATATATATAATTGTGGTGCATCGTTATATTGTGATCGGAAATAATGAGTAAAAAGCCACGATAATGTAAATGATAGACTGTATTTTTCCAAAATACAAAAAGGATAAAACAGGGGAGCTTTCGACCGTTTGCACAAGGCTCCTGCTCAGCCAGCTTAATAAAAATACTTGTGTATCTTAAAAGGACAAATTGAACAAAAATTTTTTGACAGTCGAGGAAAACATCGACCAATCTTTCGGCGTGAATATAACAGTTATGTAATGGCTGTTTCCCCGTATCTGTGGGCCAACCGTTGTGATCTTAACGGCTGTCATGGAAATTCCGTTGCGTCGAAAGTAACGTTTAATATGTACTGTACACTGGATGATTTCGGTTTATATTTTCTGTATAAAAGCTAAGTAAAGATACTTGTGTGGTGTTGAAAATATTAAATGCTTATGGCGAATGACGAATTTCCTCTCTATGTTCAGTTCATTGTACTGTTCAAGATTATATTAACTGGAAATTAATATTTTCATAGGCGCCAGGGGCTGTGCAGAACATGTGTTTGTCTGACTCTTTTATCTCACAAATCAGCTCACTTAAAGGAATACTTTGTCTTTGTTACGTCAGGGTGTATTTTTTCATGTCTTTTCACTGCCATGTACGTTTTGATTCTTCTTTGACGTATCCGTAATTTTTAGAAATTATCGTATATATCCTTCTCTTTTCAGTGAATTTATTTTTTTCTTAGTTCTTTGGACGCTAAATATTTAAATGCTCTACAAAGAGCAAGCACACAAAGATATATCTTTTGCCATTTTTGTACTATAGACTCCTTAACAAGCTGTAATCAGAAGTGAAAAACAGATGATAAGTAAATCAAATGAATACATACACACACACACACACACACACACACACACACACACATATACATTATATATATATATATATATATATATATATATATATATATATATATATATATATATATATATATATATATATATATATATATATATATATATATATATATATACATATATTTATATATATTTATATAATATGAACAGAATGGCCAGCAGATACTTCATCATTTTCAGTTATACATTTATTTAGTTCCATCACCTACGTTTTCTTGTTTATATCTTCCTAGCCCCAATCCTAATAGCCATATTTTTAATATACTTCTTCTTTTACAGATCTTATTATTTTTCTTGTTGTCATTCTACTTATTTTTCCTGATATAAAGCCATTTAAAAGGTAACAAAACCTTACCAAGAATCAAATATATCTATACCTATATCTATCTATCTATCTATCTATCATATCTATATATATATATATATATATATATATATATATATATATATATATATTATATATATATATATATATATATATATATATATATATATATATATATATATATATATATATATACATATATAGGGTAAAATGGTTAGACTCCATCATTTTCAGTTATACATTTTTTTATTTCCATCACCTTCGTTTTGGGTTACAAATCCCATCTTTAGGGCTAAAAGCAGAGAAAATGGAAAACCCATGCATCAGAAATCAGACTGAAATGCAGCAGTGTTAAATTATTCTTAAAATAAAATCGATAAAAAATAAAATGATAATCATTACATCTAAAATTTAAAGCTTATTGATGTACTGATTTTTATTTATTTATTTTTGTTTAAGAATGATTTGCTACTGTGCTCCATTTTAGTCTGATTTCTGACGTTTGGATTTTCATTTTCTTTGTTTTTAGGCCTGAAGATCGGGTTTGTATCCCGAAACGTAGGTGATGGAACTAAATAAATGTATAACTGAAAATGATGAAGTATCTGCTGGCCATTCTGTTCATATTATATAAATAAATATATGTAATATATATATATATATATATATATATATATATATATATATATATATATGTGTATGTGTGTGTGTGTGTGTGTGTGTGTGTGTGTGTGTGTGTGTGTGTGTGTGTGTGTGTATGTATTCATTTGATTTAGTTAACATCTGTTTTTCACTTCTGATTACAGCTTGTTAAGGAGTCTATAGTACAAAAATGGCAAAAGATATATCTTTGTGTGCTTGCTCTTTGTAGACCAATTAAATATTTAGCGTCCAAAAAACTAAGAGAAAAATAAATTCACTGAAAGGAGAAGGGTATATACGATAATTTCTAAAAATTACGGATACGTCAAAGAAGAATCAAAACGTACATGGCAGTGAAAAGACATGAAAAAATACACCCTGACGTAACAAAGACAAACTATTCCTTTGAAGTGAGCTGAGGAAAAGCAAAGCGTCTGAGATAAAAGAGTCAGAGAAACACATGTTCTGCACAGCCCCTGGCGGTTATGAAAATATTAATTTCCAGTTAATATAATCTTGAATAGTACAATGAACTGAACATAGAGAGGAAATTCGCCATTCACCATAGGCAATTAATATTTTCAACACCATACAAGTATCTTTACTTAGCTTTTATACAGAAAGTATAAACCGAAATCATCCAGTGTACAGTACATATTAAACGTTACTTTCGATGCAACGGAATTTCCATGACAGTGGGAAATGTTTCATCATTTGCTCGATCGAAATTAAATTTCAGCAACCCTAGTAAGATACGCTCAAGTCTATTTGAACTCTTTCCACATCCGCTATGCTAAAATATTTATTATTTTAACCCTTTCATAAACATTTTCAGCTTTTGAATAACTATGATGGCTGCCGTTATGCAAATGTGTCTGTTATTATTTCGCTCTTTGAAGAATAAAACATAAGTTGAGAGAGTTCTGTTAAATTAAGGACAAGGACCTTTCAATCCTTTGAAAATCCATACCTTCCTATGAACGTGTTCGTTGGCCTTGGTTTGGGATCCTGAGAGCTAGCAGATATTTCTAAAACAAGGGAAGAGAATGCAATGAATCTCGTCAAACTTAATCGACGTTTTCTTGTTTATATCTTCTTAGCCCCAATCCTAATAGCCATATTTTTAATATACTTCTTCTTTTACAGATCTTATTATTTTTCTTGTTGTCATTCTACTTATTTTTGCTGATATAAAGCCCATTTAAAAGGTAACATAACTTTACCAAGAATCAAATGAGAAAAGGCAGCCTGAATACAACTATCATGTTCATATACAATTCTCAGAACTCCATTTTTCCTTTGCGCTGTCAGTCATGAGGCCATTGTGGAGTTCCTGGACATAAGAGAGGAAGCTTTTTTTTTTTTTTTTTAATCTGATATTTATTTTTTTTTTTTTTTGACAATGTTCCGTTTTAAAGCTACTGACCTCCACCCAGCATTCAAACCTGGTGATGTTTCAGATAGACTGGGTCCATTTCACTTCCAAAAGGCTTTGACCAGAGAGTTATTTACCCATGCACTTTCCGCATTTGTATACATTACGAAGCATTTTGTTTGGTTCTATGATTAAATAAAAATTAAAATTAAATTAAAAATTAAGAGAGGTTGATTCCATGAAAATATAATGGATGCTATTCACACAAGAAAATGTTTTTAAATGTGCTTATAACTATTTTTACAATTTTCTATAGTACTACACACCTTATATCAAAATCAAAACCCATCAAGCATAAAATGGGTAACTCATGAGAACCATTATTATGCAGGTTCCATTTTTAAACACAGGCATAGACAGAGGGCTAAACTGACTAGTGTAGCACAATGTATATTTAAAATCTTGTTCATGATTTTCAGGTCACCGGAGGGAAAAGTAAAAAGGCTGATTGGTGTTCTCAAGCGAGGATACATGTCAAATCGAGGCTGGTCAAAAGTCAGCCTTCAGAACCGGACTTTCTCTTCCTCCTCCTCTTCCTTAAGCGGTATACTCTCCTCATGAGGAATGCGCCAGGTCCTCTTGTGACTCTCCTCCAAGTTTCCCGCCTCTGAAGAGTCTTGATGACTCCAGCAGCTGCTTCTAATGAGCTATTATTTAAATTTACATGAAGTAGCATCTCAAGTTTACCCCATTTAGATTTGCAAAGCAAGGCATTTTTCAAAAGAGGCGCACAAACTGAACGAAAATAAATCCCGTCTCACAAGAACCATCATTCTTCAGAGGATATGGTAGCCTATTCCGGAGGGAGGCAGTTTGGTTACAACGTGCTGCTTTTCAGGAAATGCAACTTGGGTCGACAGCCGTTCTCTCCTTGAACCAGGTTTTATTATTCTGATATGAGCTTTTTGACACGTGTCCATAAGGTCGAGATTCCATTCGTTCCCCAAGACGACTAGTAACGCCAGGTGTTAGGTTATTAGAGTCGCCCGTCTGCAAGATGAATGACTTGGGTGCGACGCGGGGATCTGATGTCTTGATAAAAAATGGACGAGGACGGAAGAGCAGACCCGCAAAATAAAAGGTAAAATTGAGAGGGAAGGAATTCTCCAAGAATTTCAAGTTCTTTGCATTGTATAACGAGAGGGTGGCTCTCAAAATGTTTCTATAGAGCACTTGACATACGCTTATACACAAACATTCACTTTTATATATATGTATGTATGTATGTATGTATATATATATATATATATATATATATATATATATATATATATATATATATATATATATATATATATATATATATATATATATATATATATATATATATATATATATATATATATATATATATATATATTATTTGAAACTATCCTCATTTTATTTGAAACTATCCTCATTTTCGCTACTATTGTGGATGAAATTGGTGTTTCAGGTGAATTTGTATGGGAAGGGAGTTCCTTGAAACTTTGTTTTATTCCTTAGCTTTGTCGAAAATCCTCGAATCAGTGAAGTATGTTTGCTATTTTTAAACTGAATCCTTGACAAATGTAATTTTATTCTATTTTTTCTGGAAGCAGAGCAAGTGTTTTAATTTTCTAGTTAGTTCTTGCAAAGAAAGACTTTCATTTTTGTAAACCTATTATAAAGGAAGGCTATACCTACACAATTCAGCCTACTGTTTTAAGCATCGTCCCATATATATCATTTGTTTTTCTTTGTCATCATTAAGATACAAACAATAATTTCTCGTCTCTGAGTCAGGCAACTTTGTTTCCCTTGACAGTACACAGTTACCATATCTTGTTTTGCATTAAGCATTTAGAAGCCCCGGCTTTAATTCCTTACTGAGGTAAGAAAAATGACTTTCAAAGAAGAAAAAAAGTTCTTGCTATTCTGAAGAATGCCTCTTAAGTAATTCAGCTTGAAATGGATTACCACGAGAGGATATCGAAAGAAACGACCGTATGTGAAGAGGCTTTGAGTGATTCAATTTGTGGGATCACTCACGGTGAATATTGTACGCTGCTGTCAACTGAGAAGTTTTTGAGCGTATTTCACAGAGGCGGTGGGAAAATTGATCAAGAGATGCTGACTTTTTTTTTTTATTATTTTTAATCGAAATATGGATCTTTTGTGTGACTTTCAGTATTTTTTTTTTTATACTGAATTCTTCAAAACATAGAAGAGTGTTAAGTTTTTAAATGACATTATCACCTTGGCTATATAATGACTGTAGGTGGAAGATGCAGGCAAGACATTTGCATTGGTAATCTGTTTTTAATGCTTGATTTTATTAGTTTTGATAGAATTTCATTACTCTGGAAGAGGGGCAGCGATAAAGCCTTCAACTAAAGAATTTCTATGAAAATCTTCCGCAAATGTATTTCAGGTTTACTAGGTTATTCTCATTTCTACTTTTCAGCGAAAATGCAGTGTGTAGTTAAAATATTTTCAAAAGAATGCAAAAAATTTCTGCATAAGAAGGATAATTCATTAACATCTGGTGTCTCACGGGCGGAAGTAGGATGACTGGAAAATCTTACATCATATTCGTAAAACAGCTGATTCAATGTAAGATGTTTATTGCGCCCGTCAACGAAATTAAGGGTGATTATTTTCCCCCTGTCTAATGTGCTATGAGTTTAGCAGAATATCTTAATAACAGATAAACAGAAGCTGGTGGACTGTGACTGATAGATTCCTCAGGTGACCCTCTCGGTCTTAAGAATCGGCCCTCTTTTAAGGCTTCTTAGAGAACTGCATATTTGGGTGTCCTTGGTAAAGATGTGTTCTCTTAAACATCATTGTGAACCAGAATGATTCCATTTGCAATAAGTCCAGTTCCAATTTTACTGTTCATGTCAACAGATCGCTGAAAGAGGTTTCCGATATCGAAATGGATATAATTTTAGAAGAGTTATAAAAGAACAAACAAGTGTGAATAAAATATAATAGTTTATGATGTAACTTTAAAAGATGTAATGAACAGAATGCACTTGACAAAAGGAAACAATGCAAGGGAAAGGGAGACAACAGGAGAGAAAACTAAAACAAAACCACAAGAAACAACGTTGCTTTCGTCTACTCTCTATACTATCCATTCCTAATGCATTTGCTTTCTCCTAATGGAAGCAGACGCAGCTTGCAAAGGATTACCCGAGAAGTTTTAATGACGACGAATGTTATATGGGTGAAGCTGAAATGGCAAGCACATGACAAAGAGGAAACAAGACGCGACCGCTTAACGTCTTTTTTTGAAACGCTCCATGAATCTGTTTTGATCCATAACAGAGTTAACAGTCTCTCTGGCAGTAATGCTTCTTTAAAAGTCATGCAAAACTACTTTGAATTAACAGACCTTTTTTATCCTTTCCATGCACATATTTTTCTTTGTCAGTATCTCTGATTTTATTTTTTTACTTCTCTGTCATTGCCCTCTTTCTTTACTCGTTTTTCCCGCGTGGGCTGTCTATGCAGCGATTCTGCTGGGTCAGGAGGAAGAGCAGTGCTTGAAGGTGAGGGTCTTTGTTCATGCAGGCTGTATCAGGCAATTTCCCAACATTTGTTTAAAGTGAAAGAGCTAACCCTGTTGTTTGATGTTTATGTATGAATCATTAATTTGCACTGGCCGACTAATCTGTAATTTTACTCTTGTGCATTGCAAGTGTTGTGTGATGGATTATTTCATCATTTCAGCCACAACATTTTGTAAGGTAACTGATGAAGGTTTCCTTACTCATTTCTTAACCAAGCATTTACCTGCGATTATTTTCTTACACTAACTTTCACTTAAAATAGTTATATTAAAATTTTTTTATCATATAATCTCCGTACCTTACGATTCTTGTTACAAACTTACCATAGGGCAAATGCATTTTTTGTTAACTGACTGATCTTGCCTCCAAGATTTCAAGTGACAACAATGCTATTGTCCTTTTACATGATTTTCGGATAATGGTTCTTGATGGGCAATATACCCTTATCAGTGTCCGTTAGGAGTTGCATCACAAACAGGACGTGCTTTACAAACTTCGGATATTAAAGTTTTTACGTCTATGCTCTCAGATGCCCAATGAGCAACCGACAACACAGTCTACCAGTAAGCATTACCAGCAAATGCGCTGACACAGGTCACCATAAAATTAAAAGTAATCACAGTCTTTTCTCTAAGTGGCTTCTGAAAAGTAACGATGCCAGCATGTTAATATTCTAAGCTACAGTAACTTTAACTAATATGCTGCTTCGTTTGGCATTATTTGAACCAATAATGCTAGAATAACGGTAAGCCATTTTTCCGACTCTGAAAATAGTAAATTATTAGTCTATAATAACCTGTTACAGTTTCTAGTTAGGGTCGTAATCCTGCATCTTCAATGGGCGAGAGAAAAAAAAATCCTGAAAACTTTTCATTTGATGCTGAATGCTAACTGTTGAGGCGTCAACTTTAGATAGATAAACATTATTTCATTTCATTTACCAGGTATATGTAATGATACAGACTTTGTTTTGCATTCCCCAAAAAATTAATTCAACAATTTGCTTTTAACAGTAGGATGGCCGGTACCTTTGATATATAGAGAATGGTCGAGGTGTCGTTTTCGACACTTTATCATTTCACTCTATATTTTGAATTACTGACAATAGATTTGGTTAATACAATGGTCAGTGTGTTAGCACTATGAACTTTAATGAAAAAATTATTGATACATTCATTAGAACATCCTTAAGAATCAGTTTATAACTTCTCCGTTCTATAATCCTGTACTAGTTAGCAACAATATTACTTCCACAATCTTTACAAGTTACAAACAATTTTCTTGTTTCATCCTTTGCACATTTGCCACACGTATGTTTTTTACATGCTTGGAAAACTGTGATTGTAGCATTTGAACATTTTTTCCCATGGCACTTGCGACGTTTTTTAGGAACTGAAGAACCTCTGGATGGCACCTCAGCAGGAGCTGGAAAACTACGTTTACGAACAAAAGCTTCCCTAAGACTCTCAGTGAGCTGTAAAATGAACGCTTTTCTAGTTATTTTTCCCCTGAAGCAAGCTTGTAAATAATCCATGGTTTTATGACTTCTATGTCAAGAATATTACAAAAAAAATCCATGAGGCCAACGCCTTGTAGCACAACGCGTACTGTACTTCCTAAGCATTTGGTCGACGACATCTACTCCAACATTATTTGCATTATAGAAATCTATGATTTCTGTTTTTTTTTTTTTTTCGCCTTCAGAAACAGTTGGAGAACTATCCATGGTTGACAAGAGGCATACGTTCTGATTATCCTTGCATTGGTAATTCACAAGCATGCGTCCACTTTCGTCTTGAAAATAAAATTTGGATTCATATTTTCCACCCTCTTCTTGTGAAAGAATTTCTTTTGACAGATGCTTGCTGTTTGCTATCACAGTACCAACAACTGAGTTGCTCTTTCCTGCAGTTTCCTTACAACTGGAAGTGATGTAAAAAGGTTGTCTGTTTTCACATAATAGCCTTTATTCTTCACTTCTTCAGTAAGGGTGAGCACAACATGTTCTGCTAAGGGAACTCCTAACCTCGGATCCTTCTCTATAGTCCCTAGGTAGGGAATCACATTTTTTTACAATATATTTGTGTTCTGCTTCTGCAAGGACCCAAAATTTTATTCCAAACTTATCAGGTTTATTTGGCATAAAACAATGAACTGGCACCTGTTTTCCATGGGTAATAGCTTTTCGTCAATTGTTAAAATATATGTCAGTGTATAGGCACCTTTGCAGCTTTCGACAAAGAGGTTGAAATTTCCTTAATGTGAGTATATTTGTCACATTTGCTTCTCTCTGACCTCGTGCCACCAAAGCAACGTTCCTTTCAGGTCGTCGTCCTCTCTCATCATAATCTCATTAGACTGAAAAGGTTTCACCTTCTGGAATAAATAAGCTTCTAAAATTTCCTTTCCCTGACATTTACTCCCTCGGCGTCCTCTACCGGGCAAAAGAATTTTAGCAGACTGGTCATGCCGTCGTTGTTGTGACCTCGTCTTCTGACCCCACGAAAATTGTTGTTAAAGGGATTGGGGTCCGAGGTGGGCTATGCCAGCGGAGGACCAGAACCATAATGCTGCAGTTAAATTAATGTCATTTATGCATCCTTGAAGTCCTTTGTTTTTGCGTGAGGTGTCTGAGGGCGGGGATGGCGCAATGTTGCAAAATAATATATGTTTTTAACCACAAATGTGGTCTGTGGAATTTCAGTGTTTTCAGCAAAGCCTTTTCCTTGAAATTTGGGTTTTGCTCTGTTACTTTATGTTTTTTTTTTTTTATAGTGTTTATAAATGTCAACCCTCATCACCTTATGCATTGATTTAGATATGAGAGAGAGAGAGAGAGAGAGAGAGAGAGAGAGAGAGAGAGAGAGAGAGAGAGAGAGAGAGAGAGAGAGAGATCATTGTAGGAATCATTTAATGTATTCAATAATTACTTCAAAGAAACGATTTCCTCTGATAAACACTTGACATTTTTTCGGACATCTTACAAGACACAGCGCAAGAATTAACTGTTTGATCTTGTAATACGAGAGATGAAAATGTTACGATTGTTCAAAACCTCTCTTGGTGTATAATGAGTGGGATGGGCCTTTGTTGCCTACTACTAATGTACTAAATGAGAATTAAGAATGGCCTTAGTGTTCGGCTATACGGTACGGTGTTGCGTAAAAATGGAAATGCTAGATTCGTACCACAGCAAAAATGACACACTCGGTATTAATTCTGACAGGGTTCTTTGTCCTTGTGTATTATGACATGCACTGCGCGTCGCTCGAGGCCTACAAAGAAAAATGCATCCACAGGATGACCTTATTTCCAATGGCTTATTATCATTTCCATAGTTTGTGTCCTAGCTTTCCATCAATTTTTTTCTACGATTTGCCTTCGTAGTTTGTGTATTATCCTTGACTAATAAATGTTTTTTTTTTTAGCTTAAGATCTGGGTTGGTCGGTCAAGCCCAGACGTTCACAACAAGCCTCCTGAAATCTTCGCCAGCTGAACACAAGAAACTGTTTGCACAAACCCGTCTTACTCTGAACCACCGCCTCCTCAGGATCATACGTCCTCCTCAGTTAAACGGAGGTTTAAATAGTCTTGGTTTCTTGTCAATCTCAAGCAAGATGATGACTATATTGTTTTTTGCTTTTATAGGTTCAGCCTGTACTATGTTTCTTAACCCCACCGATGTCTCATTTGTATTGACTTGACTTTTACCTCACTCTCAAATCTCTTTACACTTTTCCTAGAAGTCTGTATTGTAACTGCGTGCCGGAAAAAATAAACTCACGTTTTCACTGGACGTTGGATTTGCATAATACATGAAGGCGGCCCGATTTGAAATGCAGCTGCATAAACATTAAGAAGTGTTACTGAATATTGAATTTGTTCCACCAAAAATATTCGCTTTTTACTTGATTACGAAAATTTTTAGCGATTGCTGTTTCATCAATAACAAAATAAAATTTACGAATAAATATTTGATGAAAGGTCGCAATATTTTATAATCTTAAATCCGTTCAAATTTATTTCTTGATCAGTGTGATTTTCTTTAGATTCTTTTACTCTTGGAATTCTAGAGAAGCAACAGGAAAAAATAATTATAAAATAATAACGGTAAAGTCAGTCATGGAATTGATTGGTTCAATGTTGCCTTCAAACATGAAATTTTAGAGTGGCATTTGTCCTGTGGAGCGAACCCGTATAGAAACACTTGTTTTTTATTGTCATTTATGCCTAGAACCATAGACGAATGTATTTGAAATTGGAACAGGTAAAAGCTTTTACTTAGTTTCATTTCTGAAATGATAATTTTATTTGAGAAAATCTGATTACTGGTAAAATAAGTTAACGGTAAGTTCTACACATTATTATATATATATATATATATATATATATATATATATATATATATATATATATATATATATATATATATATATATATATATATATATATATATATATTAATTTCTAAGTTTTACTAATTAAATAAGCAAATACGTCTTTATCAGACGGCGCTTAAAAAATGTAGATTTTCCAGAATATGACTGTGCATAATATCCTCAGTGTTGTTTCATGCATCTTAATAGTACTATATAGTCCGTCCAACAGAAAATGTTAACAGCTTAATGAGGCTAAATAGGTAATTGAGTGAATACCTAAGTCTGTATATTACAAAATTTTTACTAATTTTTCATATGTAGAAAGAGCGGGTCTGTCTTGAATATACCTCTCCTGCAGGTATACTGCCATTACAGTTTTTGTTTTCACTATATTGAATACATGCCGTTTCTATTAGACTTATATCGACAGAATTATTGTTTCTGAACAATATTCCTGCCTTAGACCAATGAATTGGATAAACGCATTCTCTAGCTTTTTTTTTTTTTTTCTTTTAACGTGCTTTTTCCCATTTTTGTATGGGGTAAGCACGATGCCTTCTTTTGAAGGACTTTTGATTTGGCTTTGGGGTAGACCGTAGTCTCGATCGGGTGCCCTGCCTGACACTAGACCCCGGTAGCGTATGGTACATATCATACCAGGCCCAACGCCCTTTCTTCCCAGCAGCGAGAAGTTGTTGCGCGGGTAGGTCGAGAGTTCGAGACGTGTGAGATGTTTGTTATGATTTTATAAGAATTATTTAGTCTGTAACACCCATTTGCTTTTTTTAACAAAATGATTACATACATAATCCCGGGGTGTTACACGGACAAAGTGTCCGCCTCTCTGATCAGTCGGCTGCGGATTTGAACCCGCGCCACAGACCTCTACGAAGTCCGAAGCTGCTGCTGTAACCGACTGTGCCATCGAGGCTCCAAACGCATTCTCTAACAAGTTTACTAATTGTTTCTCTGATCAGTAGCGATACCATACTTATGCTGTGCAATTCGTTTCTCAACAGATTCTGCTGATTGTCCAATATAAAATTTATTGCACCCACAAGGAATTCAGTACACTACCCCGTTGTCGTATATAGACAGGTCTGTTTCTTATTAAAGTTCTGCCAATGGTATTGCGACAAACCAACAGATCGTTCAAATAGAAGTACTAAATAAAATTCAATTTTATTTCAATGCTAACGTGACTAGTTCTTAAAACCGAAGGGTTTTGAAAACACATCTTTTAATCTTAATAGCGATAAAGGTATTGGGAAAACTATAACATTTTACTTATTATGGAGCTTTTCCATTGCTCTCAACTTTGCTTTGGGATAAATAATTTTTTTTATTATTATTTTTGCTCCTTAACTTTTTGGTTGAGGTGAATGGGGATATTCCATTGGTCTCTATTTTCATATGTGCGGATTACAACATCTGAAGTACATGAAAATGAGTAAATTATTTTACCGCAGCCATTTATCCCGAAGGTCTTTTGGCTTGGGCAATTATCTGCTCTGAAGGAAAAGAAAAACTTACGTTTGAGTACATTTTTTTTTTTTTTTATTAGGCCTTACTGAGATTATACACCTGAAGTTCAGTTCTCTCTCTCTCTCTCTCTCTCTCTCTCTCTCTCTCTCTCTCTCTCTCTCTCTCATTTACACATACACAAAAAATCACGAAGAAAAAGTGGAGAAAGGAAGGCTAAAAAAAAAAAAAAGATTCTTGAATAGGAAAACAAAATTTCATCTAACAGAGTCTGGGTTTCCCGTCTCTCATTTGCCTTCGTAACAAAGGTACGATAGTTAAACAGGAGTTTCGAGGTGAGAGGAAAAAAAACTTTGACATAAAATGTACAGAAATATCCACACCCACATCTACACCTGGTAAAACTAAATAGTTTCCCTTTGGTCGCAATGAGTATTGTGAATGTACGATCACGACGAATACCAAGATCTTTTTCACTATATATATTTATATTTAAATATATTTATATTTAAGTGTTCTCCGATGATGTTTCCACTTCATAAATCAATTCTTATACTCTCTCTCTCTCTCTCTCTCTCTCTCTCTCTCTCTCTCTCTCTCTCTCTCTCTCTCTCTCTCTCTCTCTTTTCTCACTGGTTTCAGAAATATGCTAGAGAAAACAGGAATTCAAAGGAAATTTAGAGTGCTTTTAGCATGGACACATATTGCAAGAATAGTAGCGACAGTGCCTTTAAAGGAAAGTGGTTGATATATCATGTTTCTTGGTTGGTGGTCCTTAAATAAAGTTCTGTGATATGCTTATAAACCTCATTTCTCTGTCTGTCTCTGTGTCTGTGTTCTCTTTTAAAGTGCTAGGCAAGTGGGTATATGCTGATTGTGCAGAGAAAGAAGTTATAACTCTCTCTCTCTCTCTCTCTCTCTCTCTCTCTCTCTCTCTCTAGAATATTACTTTGGAAAATGACAAATTACGACTAATTAGCTTCCTATCCGGGGCATAAACAAACTCTCCCTAGAGCGATGCCATTTGGAGCTGTAAATGAAGTCTGATGGAATATTCCGTTTGTCTCGTCGTTTCTGATTTCGTTAGAAATTACGTTTGTTGCTTTTGAAGCCTGACTCTCTCTCTCTCTCTCTCTCTCTCTCTCTCTCTCTCTCTCTCTCTCTCTCTCTCTCTCTCTTGATTCGGGCAGTATATTCATTCTTCAGACAAGTGAGATTCATGTAGCATTAACTAATAGCATCTAGAAAAACTCTTATTTTGGTTCGCTCTGACTCGCAGCAAAATCCATTGTGAAGCTACATTCTTATCGTTATCATTATCATGATAGTGCTGCGAGCCTTATAGGACACGTCAAACCCTCATGTTTGTAGATCACCATGGACGAATTACCCAGCCTGTAACTATATGCGTCCTTCTCAAAATCACGAAAACGATCCAGAAATCAGCCCATATTCCAGGTGAAAGTTCCGTTCAGGACTAATTGTAAGATACAAGAACAACTAATAATGTCTTGGAAAACAAATAAGTCTATTGGGCATGCTTTAGAATTCAAGGACAGCACGCAATTCAGTTGTATTTTCTTCGTCAAATACCAAAGTGTAGCCGATTTCAGGCCTAAATAACAAAACTAATGCCTCAAACCTAGTGGGAAAGGGTTGTACAGCAGTACGTGCAACTCAAATGGATCAGAAGGATGAAAAGGAATCAAGAATAAAATTTTACCATTCTCTACCTTAACAGAAATTAAACTATAGTAAAGTTCGAGCCTGCGAGTTTCTACCACTGGTTTCCAACCCATTCGGCCACAAGCAGTATAAACTTTCTTCATATAATCTTTAATAGGCATGAAATGTGGAGACAAACTTTGACTGCTAAAGTTACAGCTTCAATGTAATCCCTAGTTTTCTTCTCAATAGATATTATCCTATCATACATCTTTGAAATTTTCATGCCGTAATAAGACAATGCCGTTACCAATAACAGCGTCACCCTAAATTTTGCAAAGATTTATAGAATCATTTAATTCTTCTACAAATTTACCAATGGTCTGAAATTGCTTATTCAACTAAGATACAATTGTCTTGTTCATGTTCAAGTTTGTCTAATTCTGCTTTCTGTGGTTTCAACTTAGCTAAATTAGCTATTCCAAGACCCATACCAGCTAATGAACCCACTAAACCTAAATCACTAAGAGCAGCGAACAGGAGTGAATTTCTCCTTTCTACATCATGTGGGATAGACCACTGCAAAAGCTTAGTAACCTTCATGTTAACGTGTCGTTAACATAACAAAACAGCTTCTGCCCTAACATAAATATGCATTCCAGGGCCAGTGTGGTTCACTGAAAAAATGTCTTTTTTATTGACTCCAAACTATTCTGAAACTGTACTAAGTGATCATGCAGTCTAAATATATTTTCCTTAGTAAGGAAAATTGCATCTGATGTCACTATGGTCTTAGCATACAAGTAGAAGTCAAGTCCTTTTCATTTATAGTACCAGGTCCCAACTTAAAATTTTCCAAGGAACTTTCCCAATGAATTGCGACTGCGTAAGACATTAACATGATTCCAAAAATTATGTAAGTACAGTAGATTTCATGGTGGAACCTGCAAAATAAAATCAACTTGGAATTGCAGTCCAGCATTCACCGATTCAATAAGAATGCCATTAATGATACAATTCTATAATAATAAAAAACCAATATATAACCTCGAACCATTGTTAAGCACGGACCTGTGATACATGTACAGACCTTATATCCTTGGGATTAGCTAAATTCTTAACTTAAAATGGTTCGCTATCAACAATTCTACTAGTTGGAACGGACCATTAAATAATGGAGTTAACTTGTAGTTTAAACTTTTCCTGGCATTAATTTTCACATATACTCTATCACCAACAGCATTTGGCTTATATACTTTCGCCATTTTATCATGGTCCTTCTTCATAACTATATTAGCTTCTCTCAAATGTTTAAACAACAAATTAAAGCCCAATATGAGTCCTTCCAATGGCGTTTTCCCATCTCCTGAGCCATCTATCTTCTACTGCATTTTGCGTGCGTGGAAATCCTAATTGCATGGAGGCGCGTACTGACTACATAAATAATAGGAGGAAATGATGGTGGGGCACGGAGAACGACAGCACCATTACGCAAATGCCTTCTTATTCGTGCGAGTACGTAATTATTTTCAAACCATATTACAACATCGTCCGCTTTTTCTGCCAACTAAGATTTTAAAACTGCCTTTACATTTATCAGATTTACGAAATTAACAGCACCAGTAAAAAGAATCGTTTCTGTTTTTATCCTTCACCATTAAATATCCACGTACGTTGATTTTATCTTTTCTTTTTTGGGGAAAAGATAGTTTCACAAGATTCTTCCATTTCTATGGGAGGTTTAGAAATAAAATAAATTTCACCTAGTGTATCACCAAAAACCAGATTAATCATCCATGTAAAAGGATAGGTGCACAACGCAACCCAAAAGGCATCGTCAAGTATTCAAAATGCTCCCTAGAGATACTAAAAGCTGTGTATTTTTTACTACTCTCTTCCAAAGAAATTTGGTGAACACCCCTCCGCAGGTCTAATGAAGTAAGATAAGAGTATCGACCTAGCATTGATAAAATATCATCAGTACACTGTTCAGGAAATCTATCTGGAATTGTCTTCTCACTGAGTTTGCGAAAATCAACACAAACTCTCCACATATGATCTTTTTTGCGACAACAATCAATGGAAAGTTATATGGACTGACAGATTTCGTAATAACACCTTCCACAAGAATTTTGTTCACCTCCTCTGATATCTCGCAATGAAACTTCATGGGAAGCCGATAAGTTGGAACAAATAATTTTATTGGGATCTTTGAGCCATATCTGGTATTTAGTCTCATTAGAGGCAATGAGGCGAGTGGTATACAGAGACTAGGTATACTAATTTATTAATCAAAACTTTGGACATGTTATTAACAATCACTAGCAGAAAAGTAACATTTAAACTGAGAACAAGAAAAGCAAACAAATGGGAAAAGTGTGTTTTCTCACACATGAAAAAGAATAACTATTTTCATGAATATGCCAAGGAAGACAATATGATACATATGGCTTGAAGGCTGAAATGGTTTTACATTTGTACACAGTTGCATTTTTATGCATAGGCGACTATGTCTGACGAGAATACGTAATAAACTATGTTTCTACAGCTTGTCCCTGGCCTGTGTTTCTGGCGATCACATGTCAGAGGTCGGCCCTCTTGATCAGTCTTCGTTTGATGTTTCTGGTGGTGTCTGCCTGGGGGCACCCAGCAGGGTGCCTACAGTATTCCCCCCCCCACCCGCCACAAGAGGAGGCTCAGGCGAGAACAGGTGAGAGGTCTGACTTCTGGCAGGTATGTTGGGCGCAGTCTTTCAACTGATACCCAGGTTGTTCTTCCATCCACTGACATTTGGTATCCTTTGACTCTTTGTTGCAAGATTTTGTGGGGACCCAAGTAGGCAGGTGATATGGGGGCTGATGGATATCTACACTGATGAATGCATGGCTCACCCAACCAAGTTCTTCTAGGATGTATACTTTTCTGACTGTGGTGTATGTTGTTTTCTCTGGCATTATTTTATTTAATGCTCTATGGACGTCAGAGGGGTGGCTGGTGATACATTGAATGCTGCACTGTGGGAAGGCTTTCTTACACCCTGCATAAGATCCATGGTAATTTTTTTCCGCCTCCAGTCTTGGCATTTGGCCGTCAGTGCTGCTTTCAAAGATCGGTGGAACCACTCTATCATGCCATTTGCTTCTGGGTTGTATGTTGCCATGTGTTGTTTATCGTCCTAAGACTAGCAGCAAGGGAGTGCCGTAAGGTAGATGTGAAGTTTACTCCTCTATTGCTGGTAATGTACTTAGAAACTCCATATCAGCTTATTAAGGCTCTCGCACAGTTTTCCGCCATCTGTTACTTGATAGGTGTTATCTAGGGCCATCTGGTGTTCCAATCAATTACTGTGAAGAGGTATCTGTACCCCTCAGAGGAGGGGTGGGGGGCCTACAATGTCGAAGTGGATGTGGGCCAGTCATCGCTGTGTTGTCTGGAACTGTCCTATCCCTGTTTCTGTGTGCTTTGTTACTTTTGATGTTTGGCAGGGGAGGCATTCTCTTGCCCACTTTTTAGTGTCCACCTTCATATTCCATCAGACATACCTCTCCGACACGATTCAGGTGGTGGATCGACCTGATGGGTGGGATAGGTTGTGGGCAAGGTTGAAAGCTGTCTTTCTCTACCCCAATGGTAAGTATAGGCAAGGGTATCCGGTACTTGTTTTGCATGTTATGGTCTTCTCTTCATCGTTGATGGCTTGGTCACTTCACCT
Organism: Macrobrachium rosenbergii; assembly: GCF_040412425.1. Lineage (NCBI taxonomy): Eukaryota > Metazoa > Arthropoda > Malacostraca > Decapoda > Palaemonidae > Macrobrachium > Macrobrachium rosenbergii. The sequence goes on from NC_089786.1 coordinate 38,896,183, forward strand.
CAAGGCAGGGTTCTCCCGCCGAAATCACTGCAGGTCCATGTCATCCTTTTGTGCTGATATTATTTTGGGATATGATATCCCGTTCTGGATGGTGTTGATGGAGTTTCGGGAAAGGGCATCTACTGCGCTGTTGGAGGAGTCCTTTAAGTATTTGATGGTGCAGGAGTGTTCGGTTATCGTCGATGAGTGTCGCTAGTTTCTTGCTGACCACCCATCTCTGCTTTTGGTGAAAGTGTGGATCAGGGGTTGGTGGTCCAACTGCACTATGAATTGTCATTCTTCTAGCATGTGTCGGAAGTGGCAGATGGCTCTGTGGACTGCCAGCAACTCTCAGTTGAACATAGAGTATTTCTGTTCTGCTGGCGATAATTTCTTACTGAAGAATGCTAGCATCCGACAACCATTGTCTGCATCCTACTCAAGTACCACACCCATCACCGTGTTAATCACATCTGTCGTTAGGGTGAAGAACCTATGGGGTAAAGGAAAGATTAATGTGGCAGCGGAGGTGATTGCTTTTTCAACTAATATGAAATCTTTATCTTGTTTTTCAGACCAACATGAATTTTTAGGTTTTCCTTCCAACCACTCTTATATAGGACTCATTATTTCAGCAAGGTTGGGAATGAACCAGTGAGTTCCTGAACTGCTTTTATTGTTGTCAGGTTTGGGAAGTTGGTGATTGCTTGGACCTTCGTCAGGAGGGGCTTGACACCTTTGGGGCTGATTTGATGGCCCAGGAATTCTTAGACCTGATGATGGTCTCCACTCCGAAGAACCAGGCCTCTAGAGTGTGGGTTGTGAAGGGTGGCAAGCAGATGCTGTGGCATTGTCACTGGATGGGCTGGTGCTGGCTGTATTAGCAGTGTCGGTCATCTACGGGGTCACCATTGTAGAGGCAGTGAGGCGAGTGATGTGGAGAGGCTAAGTATATACTGATTTATTAATCAAAACTTTGGACATGTTATTAACAATCGCAAGCAGAAAAGTAAAATTTAAACTGAGAGCAAGAAAGGTATACAACTGGGAGGAAATTTTTATATTTGTACACAGTTGTGTTTGTATGCATAGGTGACTGTGTCTGGCAAGAATACACATAATAAACATTGTTTCTACAGCTTGTCCTGGTCTGTGTTTCTGGCAACCACATGTCAGAGGTCGGCCATCTTGGTCGGTCTTCGTTTGACATTTCTGGTGGCGTCTGCCTGGAGGGTCCCTTTGGGAGGGTACCTACAGCCCAAATTCCCAATGTAAGTAAATACTTCAGGTACTTTGTTGATAATCCTGCAAAATTCCCCTGACACTAAGTTCCTGAATATCTTTTTCTAACTTATCCATAATGGGTTTTAAAATACCATCATCTGTTAAGTGAACATTGTCACCCTGTGGTACAGACAAAATTCCATGGTGAAATATCTTAGCATCCATTAAGAGTGCATTCTCATTAACAATCAAGTCCTTATTTAAATGATTAAACACTTTTATCACTGCCTGATGTTTACTGTCAACAGTGTAAACCACCTCTGTTGCAGATAACCCATGAAATCTAACTGATTCATTTAGTAACAATTTCTGAACCAGGTAAGATCTTCTTAGCTATCACAATAATGTAAGATGGAGTGTTGGGTTCAATGACTTGTGTCAAAGTAGCAATTACTTAGAAATATGTATTATCTTTAGTTGTTCCATTAATCTCTGAAATAGACCAAACACCAACTTGTTCCTCAATGTAAATAAGATTGTCCTGAGTTGAGTTCTTAGTATCAGAACAATCTTTCAGGGTATGAGACCTCTTAAGAAACTTCCATCTAACTAAACACCACTCTTCGCTTGGAACATAACAACATTGTTCTGTGACACAGACGGATATCCTGAATTTACACAGGAAACATCTGAATCACATCTACCACAATGAAATCATCAGTGCAAATATGTTTACCTCAGTACTGACCCTTAACCACCCCAACAATATTCAGTTTATTATTTTCTATACCTGCCAGCTGCACTTTAGTTTTTTCATAGGGGACAGTCAGGAAAAAGTAAATGGTGAGTCTTTAGGTCCAACAAATTATGAGGACTACCGTATCAAGAAACAAAGCAAATATTTTACATCTTTCTCGAAGGGCGGTAATCTTGCTTCTCCGCACTCCGTCGGAGGGTGGATGATGAGCTTCTACCACCATTATATAAGGACTTTCATCCTTATGTTTGGTAATCAATAGCTTGGTTCACTTAAATGAAAGTCATGGCTTAGTTAAGTCTCGTATTTCCAAGCTAATCAGGAGCCCCCCGCCCCATTCTCTCTCTCTCTCTCTCTCTCTCTCTCTCTCTCTCTCTCTCTCTCTCTCTCTCTCTCTCTCTCCTAAAGTACGAGAGGCAAGTGATAAGTCATCAGGATCAACCACACCCGACTCGGTGTGAAACTCACACAAACACATCTTCATCCTCGAACAAGAGGCAAAAAAAAAAGCCAAAAATACAATTTTACAAACACATAAATCTTCAAAAGGATATTAGTGGAAAAAAACACAGAAAACATCAACAGCCTTGAATAAAATAAATACTGGGCCCTTAAGAGGCAAACTGACAGCATTCTGTCACCGACACCTTCTGATGTAAACGTTGTCATTAGCTAAACACATTTTTCATAAACATCCTTCACCAAGTATCACTTCGTTTCTGTCTTTCTCTCCATCACTAGTTAACAATTGTCACTATTGTTATTATGATAATTATAACTTAAAATATATATTAATAGTTAATTCATTACACATGTACTTATCTAGTGCAATAATCCAGGGTTCTTCAAACTACGGGTCGCGACCCATTACTGGGTCGCCAAGTCTTCCAAACTGGGTCGCAGGCTCACAAAAATAAATACATAAATAAAATAATTATTATGTACATGGTAGTGATATAAATAAGAATTCATACATGGATCCACCTAGTCCTAACGAATATCCGAGTCTAATCATAATGACCAGAACTTCTATTTTCGTGAGAGAGAGAGAGAGAGAGAGAGAGAGAGAGAGAGAGAGAGAGAGAGGAGGGTGCAGGGTGACGCAGTGGCGGTGTGGGTGGCGAACGTGAATGGCATGTGTAAGCTGTGAGCCTGCGATACATACTTACAGATTTGAAACAAAACATGATTAGTTACATTTAAGTTTTAGGAGTGTGCAGAAGTCTCCTTCATTTATATAACAGTTCATGCAACCACACTCGTATCAAATGGATCGATTTGTTATTAGAAAGGGTGTCATTGCTACTCAGGCACCAAAACCTTCTTGTTCAGGCGAGAAAGACAAACAGACGAACTCAACGACAGAGAAGCCTGCTATGTCTCGTACCGGTATGGGCGAGGCATCATCGCTGCCTGTGCCCTGTTCTGAGCTTTCTGCTAAGAAGAAATTATGGCTAAGGCAATACAGTGAAAAATTCTTGAAGTATGGATTTATTAAGTATGAAAAGGATAAACAAGAACTTCGGCCACAGTGTGTTATTTGGCAATGAAGTTCTTGCAAATGAAAGTATGAGGCCTTCAAAATTAAAGAGGCACCTTGAATTGAAACATGTTGAACTAGTTGGAAAATTAATAGATTTTTCTCAAAGAAAAAAGAACAATTGAATTTACCAGTGAAAATCCTTAGTAAATCAACCACTCACAATGGTAAATTGCAACTGGCTTCTTATCTAGTTGCTTATCGAATAGCAAAAGAGAAAGTGCCATATATTTATGGTGAAAAACTTATCCTTCCAGCTACATTAGAAATAGTAGCTACAGTGCTTGATGAGAAATCAGCAGAGAAGATTAAATGTGTCCCTGTCAGTGACACAACAGTATCTCGGAAGATTAGGAATATTGCAGAAGATTTTGAATTTCAGTTGGTTTTCACGCCCCAGGCTGTTGAAGAATGTGCTATCCAGCTGGATGAAAGTACTGATATAGCTAATTGTGCAACACTCCTGGTTTATGTGAGATATCCATGGGAAGATGAATTCTTGAGGACATATTGTGGGCTTGTCCTTACCTACACACACACAACAGGGTCAGAGATCTTCAGAGTTTTGAATGACTGCGTAACTGGAAAATATAAATTGAACTGGGCAAACTGCAAGGGCGTCACTACAGATGGAGTGGCAAATATGACAGGAAAAAATAGTGGTGTTGTGAGCAAGATATCAGGGGTTGCAGGTAATTATGCAACTTGGAATCATTGTTTCATTCATCGTGAAGCTTTGGCTGCAAAAGGAATCCCTGCCAGCTTGAAAAATGTTCTAAATGAAGCTGTAAAACTCGTCAATCTTACCAAAGGAAGTTCATTGAATAGCCGTTTGTTCGAACAACTTTGCTGTGAAATGGGAGCTGATCAGTCACACTTGTTGTACCATACTAAAGTCAGGTGGCTATCCCGAGGAAGAGTTCTAACCAGGATATATGAATTAAGGATGGAGATACATAAATTCCTTCTTGAAAAGAAGTCTCCAATGGCAGAGCTATTTATCAGGGATGAATGGCTTGCACAGCTATCATATTCAGCAGACATTTTCTCAAAGCTCAATGAACTTAATCTAAAAATACAATGAAAAGAGAATGACATATTCAAACATACTGAGGAAGTACAGGCATTTAAGAAATCACTAAAGATTTGGCAAGCAAGGGTTAAAACAGACTAACCTGTTCACTACATGTTCCCCACGCTTTTACAACATATTGAGGAAAACCATTGAAATCAAGAATGTATGCAGAAAATAAAAAAAAAAGATATAGACTTACACATTCAGTCTCTGTCAGCCAGCTTTGAGCAGTATTTTCCAGAAGAAAAACTATCCATTTAAAAAGAAAAATACTGGGTAAAAGATCCGTTTGTATTTGGAAACCCAGAATCAGTTGTGGAATTAAACTTAACACCTAGTAAGTATGATGAGTTAGTCCGGCTAACTAGTAATAACTCATTAAGAATGAGGCACAAGACATCAACATTCTTTTCTTTTTGGCTAAGCCTTTCCAAGGACTATCCCACCTAGAGTAAAGAAAGTGTCATTCTCTTGCTACCTTTTACAACCACGTATATGTGTGAGGCTGGTTTCTCAGTCTTAACCAAGTTGAAAGTCAAAGGAAAGAAATCGCCTTGATGCCACCATTGGTATGCATGTCGCCCTATCTTCCTACAAGCCAAACTGTCCAGGATAACAACACACAAGCAAGCATCACCCATGTCACTAAATAGATAAGCCTAATTGCAAATAAGTGGAAATTATTCTATGTTTGCATACACACACGCACAGTATATATATATATATATATATATATTATATATATATATATATATATATATATATATATATATATATATATATATATATATATATATATATATATATATATATATATATATATATAGGATATATATATATATATATATATATATATATATATATATATATATATATATATATATATATATATATATATATATATATATATATATATATATTATATATATATAGCTTATATATTGATTTATATGAAACATATATATATATATGCATATCCATATATATATATATATATATATATATATATATATATATATATATATATATATATATATATATATAAAGTATATATATATATATATATATATATATATATATATATATATATATATATATATATATATATATATATATATATATAATATATATATATATATATATATATATATATATATATATACATATATATATCAATATATATATATATGGATATATATATATATATATATATATATAATAAAATATATATATATACTTATATATATATATATGACAACATATATATATATATAAATATATTAGCTATAATTGATTATAAACATTTTTAACATAATTATTATGTTTCAGTTTTTATCCTTGTATTCTCTGATATTTAGTGGTCATTTGTACAATATTTTTCTGTATGGGATTGGGAACGATGTCATAGTAAAAAATTAATGGCAGAAAAAGTTTGAAGAACCCTGCAATAATCCACAACTCTTTTCAGCGATGCTGATATAATTATGAATTCCAAAAATAAAAAAAAAAAAACAATGTTGAGTCATAAACTTATTCATATCAAATCTCGTAACTCAATGCTAGACTGAGTCACAGTTGTCTGGGATAAGATGGAATTCAGTCATATAAGACATGAGGGAGAAACTGAGATTGCAAAATAAATAAATAAATAAAAAAATAAATAAATAAATAAATAAATAAATAAATACACAAAGATAAAAGAACGCTCTTACTGCTGGCAGCTTTAGTCTCAAAAAGGACCCGGGTGATGGAAGGCGCAAACAGGCAATCTGAATTGCAAAAGAGAATTTGAGTTTGGTGCTCGCTTGATTGTACGAGTATTTGATGCGGAGGAATTTCTTACCAAAAACATGCTACGGAGGAGACGCGCCAAGGAATTTTTATCATTACTTTTCTATAAATCTTTTATGCGGGCAATTCAAGTTTCCGTTTACGTCTAACTTGTTAACGATGGTCAAATGTTGGAAAACGAAAATATTAGAAGTATACGTAAAAATTTGGGAAAATTACAGTTTGAGGAGCACTTATCTTAACACCGTGTCTGGAGTGAGTGTTTTGCGAGGAGATCGGAAGAGTGAATAAGAGACTTTGATGATCATTGACACAAAGAATTACTTCGGGAGAAATTAACCCAACAATGCGTCTCAAGATCTACAGTATGTTCTTCTCTTGACCTATGTAGTCAGTTATGTAACTGGACAACACTCAACGTTGATGAGTTACAAGTAGGGTGGAGAAAGGGGCCGACAATCAACCTTGTGTGTGTGTGTTTGTTTGTGTATGTAGTGGCGCCTAACCTAATCGTAGAGCTCGTTCCATAAACTACTAATCGGTATATATATATATATATATATATATATATATATATATATATATATATATATATATATATATATATATATATATATATATATATATATATATATATATATATATATTTGTGTGTGTGTGTGTGCGTCTGTGTGTGTAGATATATATGTTATAGGTGGTATATGAAATGAGACTCGATGGTCTTACATTTTCTCGATTTATT
>NC_089786.1:38908290-38918290 GCF_040412425.1 Macrobrachium rosenbergii
CTCACTCTTTTTTGCGATGACAGTCATATGGATTTTTTTGTTCCAGTTTCTTTTAACAAATGATTCATCTCTTTTTAATGTATTTAGCTATCCAGGAACGTGAAATGAAGGATGCGCCAGCATCCCTGGCCTCTCTGAAGGTTATAGCCCAGATTCGGTCAATCCATCTGATTTCCTCCGAGTCATTAGCCATGGCTGTATCTAATTCCGTCACTCAGTCTGAAAATACAAGAAATGTAAAATGAAAAATAGCTTAATAGAAACTTAAAATAATGTACTTGGAGATAGGCTATAGCAGAAAACTTCATAACTTCCCATTTGTTCTGTGGAGGGGGGGCCTCTAATTCACTGAAACACCTGGTATATATATATATATATATATATATATATATATATATATATATATATATATATATATATATATATATATATATATATATATATATATATATATATATATATATATATATATATATATATATATATATATATACATATATATATATATACAGTATGTGTGAACTTTTTTGTCACATGCACCGTGACATTTAATTATATTTACGAATATTGCTTCAAGCATTGTTTAATATCCAGTTCACTATACCTTGTGAATAATTTACATCTCCGGAAAGTTATAAATGACTCTCTCTCTCTCTCTCTCTCTCTCTCTCTCTCTCACACACACACACACACACACACACACACACACATACGCCCACGCATATATACGTAAGCTCGTATATTCAGCACTAAAAGACCAACAGAATCATTCTTCGGCTCCACTACTTTCACTGCATCATTTCTGGAGTAATGATACTGTCCTGTGGTTTTCAAAACATACTAACAGCCCCAGCACCTCCTACTGGCTGTCAGCATCGGGTAATAGATTTTATTTGTGTAAAAAGTTAAATCTATTCATTTACGATCGGTGTATTATGTCATCTGGAACCGATGTTAAAGACGAAAATGTGCGAGCAAAATTATGTAAGGAGATATTGTTTCCATTGCCGTGAACTATGAACATAACATCTCACCTGCTACCCGTAAGCGGCTTGCTGGCTGCATGTTAATGGTCATTACCTTTGCTCTGATGGCATCAAACGGCGCATTCTTGATCGATCACCATCGACTCGCGTGAAATTCGGTCTTTTCCAGGCGCTACGCACTGCAGGCCCGAAAACTGCGCTCGTGCTCAATATCGCTTTTGACTCTAAGTCTAAGCGCTGCTGTTGCTTAGTGTTTTTAGCCCGATTCAGACAATTGCACTAACGATTCGAAAGATCGTTTCCCATTCACAGTTAACTTCCGTCAACAACCCTTTAAACTTGCGTTGGCTCGTCAATCTATGACACCTGATGACGTGACGTGCTGCGATCTGTCGAGAAGCGACTGTGAAGACGATCCTGTCGGTGTATGAAAATAAATTGTAAGATGTCCCAAAGAAAACGAAGGCTTGCTGTTTAGTGTCTGCGCAACGAAAAGCGGGCACTGCGAGAAAGTCTGGCGAAGATGAATGCCATGGTACTGTTTCACGCTGATACTGCGATGCTATTCGCACTTATCTGGGTATAGCAACCTCAAACTACTCTTACATATCACCCAGATTTATTTCTGTTCACCGCGAATGTAAATAGAAAAATTCACCGTATCGGCTGAAATAATCTGCGACGATTCTCCGTAGATCTCAACACTGATGCTGATTTGCAGTTGGCCGCCCGGCGCGGTGTCATTAGCGCCTATTTCATCTCTTTAACAATATTAACCGCAATAAAACAACGCACCTACGGTAAAACCAATGTCGCCAAACCTGTTTTCTGATTAACATTGCTAAGTAAATTGCGTGTTTCTTGACTGGCTTTCGACGGAGACGGCCTTTCTGCTGTTGTTCGACCTGTCGGTAATCCTGCTCTCACTCGATACGAATTTATCGCTACTACTGTAACACTAAATGGATGCTCTGCTGGAGCACGATGCTCTAATAAATCGTTGCGTACATCAAGCAAGCCCAACAAGTGATAATTAACGAAAAAGACAAATGCGTAATGTGGTATCGAAGTCAAGATAGTAATTTTAATCTTACTGCGACTAAAGAGTCAACATGACTGACCTTTACACCAAAGCTCCACTCATGCAGGCGTCTGAACAAAATAACATGAAAATAATATTGGGTACGTGCAACTACAACGATTCACACGGGCATCTGTTGAATCAAACAAATGTGTCTCCTGGCATCTCCCACGAAGTGTGGGCAATGAAGAGAGAGTCACAAAAATAAATGATTATCAAGGTGAGCAAAAGCATAAGCAGGGCTGTTAAATGACATGGCGTATTATGTCAACTCTCACACAAATTCATAAATTGTCTTGAATATGGTAAAGTACTAAAGGATCTACACAGTCTGAACTTTACCTGCGGTTTAGAGATTGAAACACCTGAAAACCATTCGTTCAGTTAATGTCGATCGACTACTTTGGCAGAGTGAAAGTACTGTCTATATTGTCTGGCAGCGTATGCTGCGCTGCCAGCTTCGATGTTTACTGTCGAAATATGTGTTGTCAGCAAGCTGCTTTGCAGATGTCGAACTATTGCTAACTCACAATGATTTACTGTCAAATGATCTTTCATCACACTTACTAACTGAATATACATGACAATTCAAATCAAATAATAGTATCCATATATATAATAATATGTTTATATATAACTATATATATATATCTATCTATATATATATATATATATATATATGTATATATATATATATATATATATATATAAGATGCTATATCTATACATATAGATATATATATATATATACATATGAATATATATATGTATGTATATATAACCATATATATATATATATATATATATATATATATATATATATATATATATATATATATATATATATATATATATATAACATATATATATAACTATATATATATATATATATATATATATATATATATATATATACATATATATATATATATATATATATATATATATATATATATATATATATATATATATATATATATATGTATATATATATATATATATACATATATATATATATATATATACATATATATATATATATATATGTATATATATAATAATATATACTATAATATAATATAATATATATATATATATATATATATATATATATATATATATATATATATGAATATATATATATATATATATATATATATATATATATATATATATATATATATATATATATATATATATATATATATATATATATATATATATATAGATATATATATATATATATATATATATATATATATATATATATATATATATATATATATCTATATATATATATATAAATATGTATATATATATATATATATATATATATATATATATATATATATATATATATATATATATATATATAAATATATATATATATATATATGTATATGTATATATGTAATATGTATATATATACATATATATATATATATATATATATATATATATATATATATATATATATATATATATATATATATATATGTAGTGGTGTGAAGATTAAATAAGGAAGCAAAAGGAATAGAATTTTAAAGAGACAGAGAAAGAATAAAGAGAGAGAAGAGAGAAGGGAAGAGGAAAGAGAGGAAGAGAAGTAACAATTAAGCCCAGAGTTGACCATGCTGATACCAGGCTTAGATATGTCAAACAAAAAATCGAGAAACCTATTTATTCCAAACTCAAACAGTCCAGTGACGCCCAGGGTCGACGATCATAAATGTGCGAGCTGCGCCTGCGACTGGCTGACAGCTACCTGAGTCGCGTTAACTAAACCCACCTTAGAGGTGTTTATGTGAAATTCCATGGCTTGATTCACCATTTCTCCAGTGTGGAGGGGCCAGTAACAACTCTCTGGTGTATTGGCTTAGCTGAGAGATTTTGACAGCACCCCACAGCTGTCCTCCCAATGGTGTTCGAAGAGGCTGCCAGTATTATCTGTGAAGGCCTTTCGGGAAGTGAAGATGGAAGGAAAAGCGGGGTTCAGAAGAAGGACGAAAGCCAGAAGGCCCGGCAAATGTAGTCACTGTGAAAGATGCATTCCGTGATTCTAATGATCTGTTCCGCGAATCTCTGGCACGGCTTTCTTTTAACTATACTCTGACGTGAGCTGCAACAATTAAGCAGGCTTTCGAAGAAGCAGGATTACGTCGAGTAGTATAACTGTAATAATTGTGTACCCCGGTAACTTTCATCATTAAAGCTGGCAAAATAACCGTACACTTTTTGCCGAAGATATAATTATATATATAAATCTTTGCAATAATAAACTAGTGAGCGACTGAGAAGCGTGGACAGTTAAAATAAAGACGCAGTGAAAGGAACAATGTGTGTCGCACAGAGTTCAAAATAGACTTATGCACGACATAAGCCAATGAATATCGTTCCTTCGTCATTCTCGTATAGTCTAAGCGAACACAGCACTATAAGGTCCCATGAAATTTAGGAAAACACATTAGGTTCTTCTGTTTGGTGCTCTGCTATGTGTGCTGTTTTATGTATTTTACTAATGCCAACACTTGGCATGTTTAATGGACCAGAATTTCAGTCTCATTTATTTGATCGTTTCATACCTACAGTTTCCATACAATGGTCATCATAATTACGAGTATGTCTGGGTGACGTGTAGTATGTTGAGTAATCTTGCACGATAACCACAATAAGTAGTGTTATACCTCTGTGATATCATTTGGTATTGTTTATAGTAAACTGCACGTCCCCTGGTTTTTGTGGTAAATTTAACGATTTTCGGAGATATCCTTTTATTTACGATTTGTTCTTTCACTGTATTTAGTACAATTATATGCGATGACATTTATTCTCGTAAAATTCACATATTCTCAGCTTCGCTGATAAATTCGGCCGCGTTCAGAAAAGATGAACACTGCGGTCTCGTGTTAATTCAGATTTAAAGCTCTTAATGCATTATATTGCTGGTACAATTTCTACATGTCTGGGTATGGTGCAGAAGACGCTATGCATACTGATGAGAAAATGGTTAAAGAAGATCATGCTAATAGCTGAAATGATTGCGATGGATGTTTCAGTAATTTGCGTTCACCGCTATGTTGATTGCAAACTACACATTTGGCGTTCCCTCGCATGGAGCAAGCCAATTTGCCGGACACTGTTCTGCTATTATTCATGATATTCTGCCCAACACCCTGTGGTGTGTTGAACTAAACATCTGTTGACCTTTGCTACGAAGCCATTATTATGAAATCGAGGTTTTAAGACTAAATCTGTCATTAACTGTCTTTATCTATCTGATTCTGCATTATTCACTTGTTATATTTCATACTCTGGTCAAGTCAAGCCTGAGTGATAGTATTGTGCATTTCTGTTTATTCTTTCAGATGTCAGCTCTGCTAGTGATATTTCCTGGGATCTCGATTCTGAGTGAAATTACAACACGCTGAACCATCTGATATTAATTAAACAAATGCAAATGAGCATAATATTGGCGTATTCACTTTGTGTTTTTAGAAGTAATGGTCTGAAATCTTGTCCCCAGTATAATGCTAAACATTATTTCTGTAATGCCCCTGAACTCTGCTGGAGTTTCTGCTGGCATGGCTGCTCACTGCCCTTCATTCAGTTTGTCTTTTAACCAGTAACACAACTCCTAGTCTGTAACGACATCACAGGTAAGTAAAGTCTTTGGAGAAAATCTGAGCAAAGCCAACTCAAGGATTACGTCATTTTCTCTGCGTTTACAGGCTTGTCTCTTATGCTATTCCATTCTGACATCATTCTGTTATTCTGTTAATGTTTGGCTATCGTCCCAAAACCCCTTAATATAACTACCATTCACAGGAATACGTCTCAATATGATATTGAATGTTGCTTATCTTCTGCTACATGCGTATCATATTTCACCAATACATGACCTAAGTAATTTCGTGGAGTGACATTTCTTTGGTGATTTTTAGTCTGCTGATACTAGGACTATTTCAAAAGTTTTTAGAGGTATTTGTCTTTTACTAAAGTGACACAATCTCTATTCATTTTCTGTATCTCCCCAAGAATTGTAACGTCATCTAACAGTAGTTAAGGAGCCGAAATCCCAAATAAACATGACATGTTGCTGACAATATGGTGTCGTCTGAAGGTACTGCTCAATGTCCACTCAGCAAATGCAGGATAGTATTTTTGCACCTGTATTAACATATCTTTAATTACCGGCATTAACATTCTATCAGGATGGTGTTGAACTAACTGCCTGTCTACCGCATGCTCCAATTTCCATCTTTCTTTGAACAACATGGAGAACTGAAGGAATGACTACCCATAACTGCTGCTTGCAAAGTATCGCTGACGCTGCTAAACTTTTGTTTATCTTGCTGGTAGAATATAAAAGAATGATTTTTCAACTCCGTCATCTGGCAAAACCGCTGTTGCTCAGGAGAAATGCACTTCATAACTATTAGCTCTGCTGTATTTTCTAACACAGTGGTTTCCGATACCGACAAATGCAACAATTCTGACCTAACAACGGTATCTTTTAGCCTCTTATCTAATATCTTCCTTACTGGTAAACTTGCACAGTCTGAGATACGCATTTATGAATAACACTGTCACGGTGCTGCACAACATATCTGCTATCTTTCACTGAAGTAATGTTACTGGTGCACTCTTATATTTATATCCGAATTTGTATTTATTTTGTTTGTCAACAATACTTCATTGCAATTTCCTTCGTGTACGGCCTTACTACGATATGCCAGCTGTCGTATTATATCATTGCGGTATAGGCAGCGTTTTCGTTATGTCTCATTCGTGAGGCATTCAGTGCTGAACTGGCGATGTACGCTATGCTGCGGTAATGAAGATTCCTGTTTTCTAACTTTTTCTGTTTGTGTTGATTATTTATATTCTTTTATCTTGCTAAACGCCCCTGAAACTGTTCAGCTGATGAATTTGTGTTCTTCAACATAAACTATCGCTCTGAAGCAATCTCGCTACTGTGCAATCCCGAGATGTTCCACATCTGCTCGTCAAACATGCTGTATTGAGAGAAAAAATAGAAAACTTTCAGCTTAGCAGCTGTGACGAATGTCTACTTCTAATTCACATTTCTAAACTTTGTGTTTACCGCTACTCCTGTTCTGCTGACGATGTGAACTGTTCAACATAGTATCTGGTTAAAGACAGCACATCTGGCCAACACGTACCACCTGAATCTACAATTACGTACATATGTTCCATTTATGAAAGGTTTAATATGAGTAAGTCACTTTATGTTATTTATTGCCTCATGGAGAATACTACACTTTTTACTCTGCAAATAAGAAAATGTGGTGATTCTTCACACTTTGCTGGTGTTCACTTTTTGGGTATCTTCTTGAAGGGACTTTCTTGCTGGCTGCCTGTGAGGAATGAGGTGTCATTGACTTGAAGACATTTGAGGAGTTGGGCGATTGCTATGGTGTTAATCATTTCTTTTATGTGTTTCTTTGGTCACGAACCGGCGCAATTCCCTGTTAAATATACTAAATCATGCAGATCTACTCATTGGGAATGATGTTACCACAGTACAGTATGCTATTCTTCGTTGGGGTGAGCTTATTGTGTTTGTGTATGTTTACAAGGTTTGGGAGAACCACTGCTATTTGATTTGCTGGTTTGAATTCCACCCAGTAACACAGGCATATTTCCTTGAGAAAACCAGACATTACACTGTGGAGTTATCACAGTTCTTATTATTCTTTTCTAAAAGTTGAATATTTCTGCATTTTCTTTATTTGTGTTTCTGTTATTCAATTCCTTGGAGAAGATGTCTCTTTTACTGTATTTTTCTCTCATGAAGTTTTTCAATACAGTATTTTCTGTGGATATTTTATTTTTCTGAAAACGCTCTTCATCTTGCTCCAGAGCATTGTTCCAAATGACAAATGTCCAGAATCGGTATTGTGTCGCAAACTGTGTCTTATCTCCTATGGTGATCTGTTCTTAATTCTTCTGTTTTATCTATTGCATTCTCCAACACATAAGATTTGCTATTGTTGAGTTAGAGAATATCTGGTTGCAACCATATAAAACTGTCCTGTATTACTGGTTCCCCGATGATAAACGAACTAACAATTCGCAATGCTGGACTGCTAAAGCTCGTAGTTCAGAGGACGTTACCGTGCTCTGAGCAGGCTTCATTATTACAGCTCTTTCATCTGTTATTCGGTATGCGACTATCTGTCTGAGAAACTATGTTTACTGTATAAAGATTCTGGTTGACTTTTGAGTTATCCCGCATACGAAGCAGTATTGATTTGTTGTTGGCCGGCTGTAATTCGCTATTGTGGAAGGTACGTGTGTGTATTGTTATATTATTATTATTGTTGTGTGATGACCAGTATTAACACGTACAGTTCTGGTGGTTATGTTGTGTGTTAATATTTCTTTGCATAAACGAGTGAAGTAACAGGTAAAACGCTGTCTGACATTCTTAAGCTGACGAGTTTCTCTTCTTTCTTTTTCTCTCTTTCTTCTCTCCTGAGACACTCTGAGCCATATCGTTAGCTATATTACTTTGGCATCTTTAATTTTCACTTTTTCTCTTTCAAGATATTAACGCTGTTTCATCAATTATGTATTCGTAGCATTCCGTTTTAAACGAGTAGCCTACAGTATCAGTCACTACATATTCTATTTATTAGAAATACTGGAGAGAGAGAGAGAGAGAGAGAGAGAGAGAGAGAGAGAGAGAGAGAGAGAGAGAGAGAGAGCAATCTTGCTACTATCTATAAAAGCAAAGGGGCGTGCTGCAACAAAAGTTCCAAACGGAGAAAGTAACGGAGTGTAAATGCCGCACAAAATCCCTCTCTCAGCAGGGGCGTTCAGAGCCCTGTCCTGTCTTTGTTCCTCGATGACCTTTAAACAGAAGGGAGGGACTGGATTCAGCCGGAAGAGCATAAGAACAGTTTTCCTCTCCTAGTGCAAAGGAGGTTTCTGGAAAGAATCCTCTCATTAATAATAAAATAAAAATGGATAAAGACAATATGAATATTACAGGTAATGTCATAAAACCTCGCTCTTTCATGACTTAATCCAAGGTTAATATTTTTCCTGCTGCACTGTTCGTGATTAATTTGTGCCTTCACAAATTCACACGTAATCATTTTATGTCTTCTAATGCTAACCCCCAATGGTCCTTTAATATCGAAGTCACTTACACACGACCCGAATCTATGCATCTTTAGATCGATACAGAAGTGACAGCGATTCATCCACTCAACTATTAAGAGAGATATTACATATTTTTATTTGGAAAAATATACACACACACACACACACACACACACACACACACACACATATATATATATATATATATATATATATATATATATATATATATATATATATATATATATATATATATATATATATATATATATATATATATATATACACACACACATGTATATGCCTTGCGACTGACACTAATATATAGTAAAAGCTGATCCAACGTTTTGGCTGATTTCTAACTGCAAAAACTTCATTTTCTCTAAAATCGCATGTTTAGGTTTGGAATGGCATTCCTGTTAACTGTGTAAACATTCATGCATAGCTTACGCCTTCAGCAAAATTGATGTGCAAACATTCGTTTAATGTTAGCATTGCAGATTCCAGCCTTTATCAACAACACACCACAGAGCCCTTTTAGCCATGGTTCTATTTTCAAGTAAATAAATGTACCTGATTATTTATATAGCTACTGAAAACGAAAAGTCGTTACTATGACTTCACATTCAAGGAATAAAAGCAATTTATAAAATTAGGAAATATTTGATTAAACTGAATTTTAAATGGTTGTTATTTAATACCAATAATACCATTAAAAATTCAAGCTCAAATTACTATAAGAATATATATATATATATATAGCAGAATATATATATATATATATATATATATATATATATAT
>NC_089786.1:38920790-38960790 GCF_040412425.1 Macrobrachium rosenbergii
CAAATGACATTCTTCTTCCCCTTCTCCTTTCTCTCCTTTTTATCTTTCTTTCATCTTTATTTATCCTGGTGACGCTCATTCTTTTTGACGCCGGTCTCTTCTCCATCATGCTTTGGATTCCCGTCCTGGAATCAGGGACTTCGCCTAGAAACAGCTGTAGTCGTTCCTCCGGTTCAAAAGTCCAGTTCCTCTTCGTTCACTCATTCGCTGGCTGGAGAGAGAGAGAGAGAGAGAGAGAGAGAGAGAGAGAGAGAGAGAGAGAGAGAGAGAGAGAGAGAGAATGTTACACTGAAAGGTATGAACAATGTTCAACTACAATTTCCAAGACAATTAAACACGAATTAAACTTAACTATGAACGGATACTATAAGTGGATTTGCTAAACAACAATGGTTATTACTTATGACTCTTGATATTAAAGTTGTCCCTCTCTTACTTTTCATTTTCATATGTCGTGGCTTATATTTATTTCGAGGCCCTTTTCTAAAATAACTTTCCAGCCACTTCCCTGATCCTTTCTGATCCATTTAGAGTCTTTTCAGAATATAAAAACTGGAAGGTTTGAGTTTTTGCTTTAAAATGTCTTTCATAAAATTAGAAGCTTAAATAGAAATTAATTTGATTACTTTATCTGCTTCCTGTCTTACATGAATACGAGAGGAGATTTCGAGATAAGTATATCGTAAAAACATTAGATGTAATTATTGTAGTTTGGCTTAATATATTGATTTATCAGCCTGATTTTCATGGCTATGTATGAACTGTTTTTCCTCTGCTACTTAGATATGACAGCACCACACATATATATATATATATATATATATATATATATATATATATATATATATATATATATATATATATATATATATATATATATATATATATATATATATATTATAAGAAACAGAATTAACACTTTTTGAAAGTGCATAACGTGATCTAACGATCTTTCTTCAGGAAAAAGGCACTCATGATAAACACTTGCATCCTTTTTTTCCTCTCTCTCTCTCTCTCTCTCTCTCCGTCACCGTGTATCGTCTCTCTCTCTCATCGTTTTCCAAGTTCACCACCTGACCTCACTCATTCCCTCTCAAAGCAATCAAATGGACTATTTAAAGAAATGCAATAGTTTCTACAAAAATAGGTTTATTATTCAAATAACCCAACAAGAAATGAATAAAACAAAGCAAAGATTAAAATGCAATAAATGAATTATCGAGTCAGATAACTAAACTCTAAACTGCAAAACACTTCTGATTAAAGAAGTCTCACTATGGCTAATAGCCTGAAAATATCCAAATCACACATACTCCCCAAATCAATAACTAAAGTCATGTCAAAAACAGTCTACCACATGTTATTCGAACCAGTCACAGACATCTGTCGAAAGAATTAAACATGATAGAAAACTAAAAATATATGAAATGCAAACACAATAATGGAAAAGTGTAAATGCATAGCCAAGATATGGCAAACGTAACATAACAAAATAATAATATAAAAGAGGTATGAATATTCATATTAAATCTCCCACACCAGTTCAAAAGTTCATAATACGATTAGAAAATCATGGTAAAAATCACAAGTTTTTCCTCCATAAAAACAGAGATTTGAGACTCTACCTTAGCCGATTCAAAGCCTGGATCCTCTCCAAAGCTACGTCAGAACTGCAGTTCTATCACGTTAATGAACGATCAAACTCACTTTAGGGGCAGATTTTGGCATAATCTAGATCAAATTAATGCATATACATAACACTTCGGAGATCACCTGACTGCCAATATTGTTGAGGTTCTCACGCAGATAGCTGAGAATCAAACTATTTGCTGAATACAAAAGATTTTACATCTGACGGCTCTGTCAGTACCATCTCACTCCAAAAATTCTTTCATCACATCTTAAAGGATTGAAGCTATGAAATGCATATATGTGTCCTTTAAAAATTGTATATATTTCTGAAATATATATATATATATATATATATATATATATATATATATATATATATATATATATATATATATATATATATATATATATATATATATATATATATATATATATATATATATATATATATATATATATATATATATATATATATATATATATATATGGACAAATTCAGGAAAGAGAACAGAGATATATTTTCCACTTGTCTTTAAAACTTTGCAAAATAAAAAAAATAAAAGATAAATGCTCTAATAATTAAGTTGACAAGGAGTTTTGATTATCGTGTTCGTTACGAAAAATAATGAATTCATTTCTATCCCTTAGGATTTTACAGGAAAAGTTGCGGCGCAAATGATAAAAAATCTTCAAGATAGCATGAAGGAGATTCACCCAGGCTCCATCTCTGATGAAATCGCTTGGATAATTAAACAGGCGTCAGAATATCAAAGGTCATCAAGGCTTGATGAGGTGTCGGCTTCCTCAGAGAAATGAGAACGTTAGAGAAAACAAGAATAAATATGCGCCGAAGTTTCCTCGGAAACAAGATTTTCTGCACAGCGTATGATCAAGGCCACCGAAAATAAATCTATTTCCGGTGGTCTGGGTATAATGCTGTATGAGCCGCGGCCCATGAAAATTTTACCACGGCCCGATGGTAGCCTGTCCTATATAGTTGCCAGACGCACGATTACGGCTAACCTTAACCTTAAATAAAATAAAAACTACTGGGGCTAGAGGGCTGCATTTTGGTATGTTTGATGATCAATATATCAGTTTCCAGCCCTCTAGCCTCATTAGGTTTTTTAAGATCTAAGGGCTGACGGAAAAAGTGCGGACGGACAGACAAAACTGGCACAATAGTTTTCGTTTACAGAAAACTGAAAAAAAATAATTTCTTCGGTTACAGAAACACTAATTTTATTATTTTTTTAATAAGAAAATAAGGTATATATGATCAACCATGATTATGGTGCAAACGTATGTGTGTATCATAGTGAAAGAAAATAACCAAACTAAATTTGATGCCGCACGAGTAATAGACTTCTAATTATCTTTGAGGGGACGACTTCGTTAGTGGCTTTGCAAGTGTGTGGTCGTTTTTCTTTCTTTCTTAATTTCACATTAAACCATTTGTTCTAGCAGGGGAGGTTCCAGGAATAAAACAAGACACTGGTCACTGCTACACTTGTACTTCAACTGCAAGGTTATGGATGAACAACTGTGCAGATAACTTCCACAATAACCACTTTATACGTCAACACAGAAGCTCATCAGCAGCAAGTCAAATGAACATACATACACACACACTGCTACTATTCTTAGAAATAAATTAAGTTGTTAGTTCATTTATCACGATGGAAGATAATACACAAATTTTTTTTTTTTTTTTTTTGTAAATATCAACGTTAACAGTCTTTGTGTAAAAATAAAGGAGATCCGTAAATATTATTTATCACGGTAAAGAAAAACATAAATTTCTCATATCAAAAATGATAAATCAGAACTGAACACGTGATTGAAAATATGTTGATATTTGGAGGTCTATCATTTCCTTTCACGAGAGAGAGAGAGAGAGAGAAGAGAGAGAGAGAGAGAGAGAGAGAGAGCAAGGGAACAATATACACACTCTCTCTCTCTGGACCCTTACCTGTAGAGGTGGGTAGTGGTCATAAACCATCTCCAACGATACCTCTAAAACCTGAGACTTCGACGCCCGAAGTTCCTTCGCCTGCAACTGACCTCAGATGTCCATTTAACCTCTGCCCTTTGTTATGATGCATTATTCGGACTCATTTAGTTTTGTAATCTACTCTCTCTTTGTTAATTTATCTGGTGTTATACTCATAGGAAATGATGACACCATCAGATAAGGAGAAAAAAATATCTCAACCGTTACTAAAGACAGGAACAGAAAGAAAAAAAAGATTTGGGTAGGTGTATGTGAGAGGAGCATCTACTACTTACTGTAGATGATTTTTAATTTATCTTTTATATCCTCTTATTATTATTATTATTATTTGATATTATTATTTGATATATCAACTAAAAAAAATAAGCATAAACCATGATGTAGCCATCCCATCTCCTCTGTGGGGGCTTTCCCCCTCCCACCACCCGCTCTCGTCCAACTCCAAAAGTAAAAATTTGCAAATCATTCTAACTGAAAAATGGTATCATACTGGCCAATGCAATTCACTGTGTAGGCAGACCATATAGACAAATATAATTAATTGAGCTGTTTTTTCTCTTACACAAATAAATTTGAATTTTATTAATATTTAAATTTCACAGTAAAAAGAAAATTTTCCGATTGCAATCATGGGAAGAACAATAATTTTGCAGATTAAAATATCATGGAAAAAAGCTGATAGCATTTTCAGTTTTGTTGTAGATTTCTCACCTTATCTTCCTAAAGAAAATTCATCTCTCGCTTCCAATGGTAGAACTACTTCCCCCTTGCCACCCAAACGCAAGGTATTATCTCAAAAGTTACGTGAGCAAGGTTATCCAAAGCTGCCCAAGAGTTTATCTTTTGTTGCTAGGTTTTTGGAAGGATGTATCAAATGTGCCTGCCTTATAGTCTTCTATGGACTCAGGGGTATTTTTATCATTCCATTTTCTTGTTTCAACTCCACTGTGCCATTCTCTCTCATTATCCATTATTTGTAAGGACTTGCTCAGTCCCATATTCCCAGGTTTAGGTTCTTTAGTAAACATGCCTCCTAGTAAGGAAAGTCATGAGACAATACTGATGCCCCTGTTACAAATTCCACTGTAAACCGTCCAAGAAACTTTTGTTTTGTTAGCCTTCCGATAAACTAAAGAGTGGAAACTTTTTATTAGCATTTTGAGTGGCACCCTTCAGGCATCTGTCTAGGGTTCCTTCTTTGTTAGTGGCATGTATACATTTTTTTTTTTTTTTGCAGTTCTTTGGTAAGAATTCAGCTGGGCTATGGAGCTTGGCTTCAGCACTCTTTTTTTCGCCAGTGGGAGCTTTTTGAAAATAAAGTACAAGTCTTCACTCAGAGGACTGCATTTTTTTGCTAAAAAATGTGGAGGTATGTAACAAGAATGCTTCTTTTCAACTCTAAATGAATCTTGCCAACATTTTTCTTTCAGAGCCTTTCCCAGAAAAAAATCGAAGAGCATCAATTAATTTCACTGTAAGTTAATTTTTTTTTTACTGAAAGAGTGCTTTTTTTCCCTTGTTTTCCTGTTTCCATCTCCACTTTTTATTCGTCAATCTTTGTTCTTAGTAATGTAGATATCTTTTTGAAATGGTTTAATGTATTTAATCATAGGACCCTTTTCATTGTCTATTCAACCACAGCATTATGAGTTGATGAATTAACATAACTACAAAATTTGTATATTGAAATTTCCAATCCCTGGATCTATTAAAGAGTTTAAGTACCCCCACCCACACCTCCCTTTTTCATTGTAGCACTTGTGCCTTCGTAATTTTTCATGCAAGTGTCCTTATGATGCTTGGAAAATTTTGAGTCCTTCACTGATCTTCTTTTCTTTTGGCCCTTTTTCTTTATCTCCACACTTATGACAGTATTAATTTTACTCATAACCTCAAAATCCACAGTTATTCCGTATGTACTTCGATTACTACACCAATCCCTGATAGTACAGTCTGGACCTTTTTACTCCATGTGCCGTCATAAGAAATGTCAATATTCAAAATAGCATTCTCATTAGGGTTAAAATCTATGTATTTTCTATAGTATTCTCTAATGACATCGTGATCTAAAGGCTGCATTTTAAATAAAATTCTTTCATCTTTCCAAAAATTAAGTCTACATATAATACATTTGAGAACTCATTGATTTGTTGCCAAGGAAGCCAAAAGTATCTTGAAACCTTCAAATCCATTATCCATAATGAGCGATGCATATATCATCTGAATGATTTTTTTCACTATAATCAAATTCATCACCTTCACTGTCAACAATTATTTTGGTCTCCGTCTTCAAAGCCACAATCCCCGCACTCAGCAGTATCTACACTGTCTAATCCAAAACTTTTAATTTCTGTTATTTTATGATTCACGGACACTGACGTTCCTTCAACTATTTCTTGAAATTTTTCTTTGACATCATTATCAATTCGTTATGATTTCCTTATCTTCATATTCCACTTCATCCGGACTCTCTTTGTTTTCCTTATCCTCTTCTGCATGCCCGTCTTCATTGCCAAAGTACTTCTTCCATTCCTTATAATGGTGATTTTTAGTAGATCCTTTAATGGATCACTTCGCAAGTCATCTTTTGTTTTGCAGCAGACTTTGTGACAGAAAAATTTTATTGTAATGGTTATGCCAAAACAGTGGGTGGTGGTGGGGCCGGGTTGTTGACTATTGCGAGTCAGCTGACTCCAGGCACGTGGTTAAGCACTCATTTTGTGTATTATTCGTCCTTTGTATTTCATTGTTTTATCTTCTTTTTTGATAGTATTACATTCTTTTAGCCTCTGCCAGTCTTTGTAAATGCTTCCTACACTTATTTTACCTCGTCATTGCTTGAAAAACGGAAGGAAATGAACAAACGCACCAGATAAGGGATGCCAACAAACACATGTGTATTAACATACACGCAGTCGGTGAGATACTGCTCACTTTGTGGTTATAGATTTATACTTTTGAAATGATCTCGAAAGACAAGTCTTTGAGTTGCCATGAATAACTAATTATGTAAATGTACATACACTTTTTATTGAAAATAAAATAATGTGAAGATAATGTCACTTGTGTGAACTTGTTCGGTGTGTGAGCGTCACCGGTTATAAAGTTCCCTGACAAATCTGACAACAAAACTTCGGGATTATATACTAGACACAGTTGCTTTCATACCAGATGGAAAACAATTTCTCAACAGATTTCGCCAAAATCATCAATTTTTCAGGAACGCCCCCCCTCCCCTCCCCAGATAATTATGACGAACTCGACACTTTCTTATTACCTTTTCAATTCATGGTACCTTGTTACCTAGAATCAACAGAGATCGTAAAGGAATAACATCTCTCATAATTTCGTAGAGGTATACATGACTCTCTCTCTCTCTCTCTCTCTCTCTCTCTCTCTCTCTCTCTCTCTCTCTCTCTCTCATTTAAAGCACATGTGCATGAATCTCCATCCTTTCATGTTACAAAGGTTATTAATGATGTGATGTGGGTGGGTCAATTTAATCGCCAAATTCTTACTCCTTTTCCCTCAGATGTTTAAGACGCCACCCTTTCCAGTCGATGTAATTTCGACCCATAAAGTCCGAAGGTAATTCTCACTTTGCAGGAGAACAGGCAATGGATGGAAAACACTGGTCCTTTTTACTTTCTAGCTTTTTATATACATTCGTTCTTTCTTTTTTTATTTTCTTGGACATAAACTCTTGCACTCATGTAATGTATACTGATATTTCCACTGTAATGAAACATGTTATTTATACATGAGCAATTATTGCAAAATATAAGGAATAAAAATACTTCATTCTTAAGATCTGAAGAAATATTTTTGTGTGACAGAGTGTATGATTATTTTCTGCAGTAAAGAGTTGAATCCAATGCCTCCGCTCTCAGAAACTGGGTAATTAGTAATCTTCGCAAATGGAAAATTATACACACTTTAACATGTTTAAGTTCCCAAAAACAACGAAGGCTTTGTTAAGCTCTGCTTTATCGCAGAGGACGGCTAAAGCAAGTAATACCAGAATTCCTCCACTTTCCAATGTGCATAGTTGTAAGTGGAAGAACAAAACAAAAGCTCGGAAAAGTGAAGTTTCACTGAGGTTAGTATTATTGTGGTGGACGCTCATGATAAGGAGGTTGATGTTATTTATTCTGTAACATTATTCTTGGTGTCTCTTTATGAGCGGTTGGTGACAACATGAAAACTAATTAATGTATATTCCTCAGAGTTTTCTTTATCTCTTTTGTTCTCATAAATTGCCATTCTGTAAAGGAAACTTCATTTCGGACCATTTATTCCAGCAATCTTTGTAAAATATATAAAGAATATCTAAATACTTATACACCAAAGTTTTCAAAAGAAATATAAAATGTAAAACCTAATTCAATGCCCCGTATAGAAACACTGTATTCCCATGGAAACCAAACTTCCCTAATTAGTGCAGATTTTCTCAAGAGGCCAGACAAACGTGAAACCAACCTGAAATTGCCCATTTTATTCCTAAGCCCCTCCCAAAAAAAAAGGACGCTCTATTCTTTGTACGTATGATATAGATTCCAATAATGACTGCTATTGACACCTAAATACAGAATCTCTTCCCTCAGAGAACGAAGTCGAAAATCATCTTTG
Source organism: Macrobrachium rosenbergii (assembly GCF_040412425.1). Classification (NCBI taxonomy): domain Eukaryota; kingdom Metazoa; phylum Arthropoda; class Malacostraca; order Decapoda; family Palaemonidae; genus Macrobrachium; species Macrobrachium rosenbergii. Next base: position 38,929,066 of record NC_089786.1, read on the forward strand.
ATGGTACAGACAACCGTTAAACCTTTTTTTTTTATAAAATTTTTTTAACAGCAACAGCACGTGCTGGGACAACCACTGAACCTTGACAAATGGCGTGGTGAGGGGAAAAGGAGGGCTAAAAAAAATGATAACTTCGTTTGCTATCCACAAATACCCCATTATACTTCAGAGAAAACAAATTTTTAAATGGACTACCATGTGTCCACAAAGACAGTTTCTGTTGAAAAGCTTTTCAACAGAGAAACCAATTTGTATGGTCATACAACACACTGTCACACACACACATAAACAAGACACACACACACACACACACACACATATATATATATATATATATATATATATATATAAATATCGATATATATATATATATAGGCATATAAATATATATGGATGCTATATATATATATATATACTATAAGATATATAATGTTATCTATATATCATATTTATAATATATAGAGCTGTATATACCCATATTATATATTGCACCTATCCTGACAGCCTGCTATGCATCCACATATATATACATATATGGCAAAACCTATATAGTATATATTATATATATACTTATATGCTTCATATATTGCCATCCCCATATATATATCTGGCTGTGGCTGACATATGGCCTATTATACACAACCATATATATATATATATATATATATATTGGTGTATATGAAATTTTAGCTCCCTGATTTATATACAATGGCATGAATGCCCCTTTGTCGTTTTACTATACATTCACAGTCTAGCCTCATCCCCGCATGCTGGATTATCATAAAAGATGACATTTTCTCAGTATTAAATGGATGGTACCGCTTTGACTCTCGAGAGGGTAGTGACTTCAGTTTGAGAACACAGTGGAGGCCATCTGGCCAAAGATGTTATATTCTCATATCGGCTCACTGCCCTTGCCCGGAAGGCTGAAATATGTGAACGAGGAAGAAGAGCATGCCATTCATATTTATGGCCCAAAAAGTTGCACAGGTCATGCATAGCAATCCATCATCGGGCCTTGGCCAAAATGCCACCAATTCTCTAGCCCTTCTTTGTGGAGTGGAGAAAGCACTGACTGCAACGACAAGAACATATATATATATATAACCGTGATGGTCTTGTTTATGTTCTATATATATTTGGCATGGAGAAATATATATGTATATATATATCATGAGAGCACTTTCCAGTATATAAGATATATATATATAGTATATATATATAGATATTATATATATATATGATAACATTTGTATATATACTTCTGGGCATATATATATATATATGGAACAACTCTGTATTGTTATTATATGTCTTGTAAATATCATGGATGGAATTGTGTTCTCTATCAATTATATATCCTTGACCACGTTGGAGCTGGTATATGATTTGAGGCTATATATTGATAAATACAAGATGTGATGATTTATACTTGCTGCTATATATTGTATATTATTTAAAAGATATAAAGTGCATATATCAAATAGTCTTTCTTTCTTTGGTGGTATGGACCAAATATATATCCATCTATAATATAGGACATCAGTCTTTGTTTTTTGTCTTCTAATGTAACATGACTACAGGACCGAGGTCATCATGAGACTTCAGGAAACATATTTAAAGCCTTGAAACCATACTAAGGAAGCAATAATGTTTGATTCTCGTTCACAAGAATTCCTGGATCACATTCACGGCTCTGACAGGATATAAATACAAAAGAAAAGCTGGCAATCCTCCCTTCGATGTTATCTGTGGCGTTTCTTAAGGAGAGCAGCTGGCCTGAATTCCTAGTTCTGTTTTTGGCCTTATCGGCTCATTTGAATGGAGACTGTCATTGTTTGCCAAAGAGTCTGATCTTTCATGAGGGTTTGAGGCTAAGGTGTCAATGTCATCCGATTTCTGCTGGAGCTGGTTGGGCATTGTTGGTTTGATTGATGTTACAGATCCCAGCATCTCTTCTTTTGTACGGACAGCTGTTTTGAAAATGACAGCTTGCTGACTTTCTCCAGTTAATGGCTTCTGCCTGTATTTTGATATGGTGTGAAAATCCCCCGAACTCATTAGACTCGTACTTTGCCTCTTTTGTGCTCTGTTATTTTTGCGGATGCGATCTCCTGTCTCAGCCACCATCCATCTCCTGACAATTACTGACGGTATCTTCAAGCCCAATGGCTTCTTCCCTTTTGTTATTTAAAGGCATACGTTGCTCATGAGCTTGGTCAATGGATTTGGGATAATGGAAAATGAAAGGTTGTTATGCCTGAGTTGTTCCAGCCTTGAACTTTTCAACTCTGGAAGCTTTATTTTGTTGTTGAAATCTCCCTGTCTGTGAGTGGGACCAACGATAGTATATTTTATTCGGTTTGAAAAGAAGTAGGGGATAATGCTCATGGATATAGCAGTAGCGTTAAATTGGCCTCACGGAAGGAATTCTTTTTATCACAGGTACTCATTTGAACATATCCTAAGTCATGAGAAATAACTTGGACTCTGCCATGATTTTTACGAAGGTCACACCAGCTCCTCAAAATGAATGCCTGCTCATTGGTGGGTTTTCTATACAGTGTAAATGCATACCTGTTCTGTTTTTTGTGATCAAACTAGAGGCTAAGGAATGGCATCTGTCCTTTTCCTTCTGTTTTAAATTTTATGCTGACAGGAACTAGCGAATTTAGCCTATTAAAAACTCATGCCTCAAGTCCCCCAGCTATTGTCCCAGAAAGTAAAAATATCATCTACGTATCTAACTAGAGCTCATCTTATGGGCTGTGTGATGGAAACAAAAGTTCTGTTTCTAAATATTCCATGTACAAGTTTGCTAAGACTGATAGGGATTATGTAAAGCTGGATTTTTGTTTGTAAAAACCCCATTGAAAGAAAACAGTTAGTGATGTACACAGAGTTGCCCTGGTTTTAAAGACATTTTATCACTGCCAACATTTAAATTTCTCCTTAAAATTGTAACTTCCTCTCTAAAGAAAGACAACATTCGGCAATCTAAAACCACAGAATAATGATCCACGTCTAAAACTGAGCAATTTGATGAACATGTTTGAGGATCTTTAAACTATTGTTTTTTTTCTTGAAATCCTATAGCATATTTAAAGGGGAGGATGAGAAGGTTCCTAGAAACATAATCCTCAAAGAAATAGTATGGAAGAGCAACCATAGGCTAACAATCCTTTCCATTTTCTAGTGAAAAATCCCAAATCCATCTGGGAGTTCTTGCTCGTTAACGTATATTAAATAACAAAAGGGAAGAAGCCGATAGAGAACTTTAAAAGATACCGTGTAGTAATTTCAGGACATCTCACGTATCTGAGACAGGTTAGAAATCGCTCTCTGCAAAGAATAACAGAGCACAAAAGATCAGTTAACGGCCAGAGAGCTGACGGGGATTTTCCTTTATATCTGAGTAACAACCACAGGGCATGCTGTTAACAAAGTGGGGCGTTGTATTCTCCTCAAAAGTAGCTGTCCGTACAAAAGATGGATGCTGGAATCTGCTATCATCAATCAAACCAACAATAAAACCTGTCAGGAGGACATTGGAAATCGGATGAATCGTAACACGTTTTAATCAGCAGCACCCCGTGCTGAAAGAAGATGCAACAGGAAACTGCAAGTTCCACAGAACCATCGACAAATGGCTAATTGAGGCCAAAACCACTAGGGAATTTGGTAATTCCGTTCTGCCTCCCCCATAAGAAACGCCACCCCACCATAACATCGGAGGCCTAGGGCCACACCTTTATGTTTTTGTATATATATATATTGTAACTTATCCACCTGTCCATATTATATAGTGAACAGTATAGTATATATATATATATTTATATATTAAATATATTTATATATATTCTTATATTCATATATATATATATAATATATATATATATATATATATATATATATATATATATATATATATATATATATATATATATATATATATATATATATATATATATATATATATATATATATATATATATATATATATATATATATATATATATATATATGTGTGTGTCTTCACCTACATGAAACCAACGTAAATTTCATTACCTGTATAAGGAAGAGAATTTCATTTAATATCTGGGCAACAGTTGGCTGAGATTCATCTGACGTCTTAGCACGACTCAGAACAGCTATGGGCAGAAAGACTGGGCTCTGTCAAAACCTCATGTGGAAGGAATTTCACCTTAGTTCCTCTGTTCCTCTTATCATTTACCTTTCACTGACGAAGAAGAACTGAGTCCTTCCTTTGCTCACTGATTCTTATCAACTGCTGATTACGTGCGTAAAGAAGCAAAATACTCGTATTGTGCAACCAGTGAACCCTTGGAGTTCTCAATTCATATCGCTAGCTTCATTAAAGCTTTGAAAAAATATACATACATAAGTCTTGAATTTTTAGTTTATATACTATTGTAGTTTATATACTACTGTCAATAATATTTATTGCATTTACTCATAAATTTCAATAAGAACAGCACATTGGTACATATTCTCAATATCGAATAGCACTGATAACGATTAAAATGTATGGGAAAATAAACAAGAACATAGAAACTGGAAACAAAGTGGAACCGTATTTGAGGAATCAAAGATGCAAAGTTCCACCAATGTCACACCTTCGTTCGAAGTGGCAAAGAACCGTTGTCACTTTTCAGAATATCATTGTAGGAATTTATGTTTTACCGGTTTTGGAAGGAACCAAACACTGAAATCAGAGAAATGGAGCAGGTGAGAACGGGATACGAAATTAAGTTACGTAAGGACATTGCAGTCAGATGTTAGTTGAGGTTGTGAGGGCGTAATTACCACTCCGGCTTAGCATACAGGAATTCTGTTGTTATTAATGAAATGTATATTTCACTAACAATTTGTTTGCATATCTCTTCCTCTTGTTATCGCTATCTTTGTATTATTACATTATTATTATTAATTTATTATTATTATTATTTTAACAAACACAGAAACAAACCTATTCACATGGCCATCGATTGACTTGAAATTCAAGCTTCTAAAGAATGCTGGTTTCAACCTCCCACCAAAGACCCTACACTGCAGCAATATCTGATCATGATCCAGAACCAGTGACTTTCATCGCCCTGGGGGAGACGCGAACCCGCGACATCTGAGTGGCATTCCACGACACAGCCCACTATACCAGCGAACCAGCTAAAAAGCAATATACGTCCCCTTTGCTATTAGATTCAAGAATAAGGAGCTAAAAAGAGAGACATACTGTCACTGATGCGGAAATTGCGGAAAGTATCCTGGAACATGCTGCATAAAAAATCTAAGTAGTTTCATCTGGATTCTTTCGTGAAGGAAATTACGACTGATATTCTTCAGCTCCTTTTTAAGTGAGACTAATTATAACAATTTTATCCTTTTAACGTGTACTGATTAATTCAGAACGGCACCAACATAGCAAATCGTTGCTAATCAGAGTTACCGTACATTCGTTTCTTAATTAACTCCTTTCTGAATGCATTTCAGCTCTCATTAATTCATATCATTAACTCCTCTCTGCATTTCATTATTCATCCCTCCATCGATAGTGCAGTAGCGCTTTATGATTTTATTTTTAGAAAATCTTATAAGTTTTATTAAGTTTCTTATCTCTTGTTTTGTATCTTGAGTATCTTCTTCTTCTTCTTCTTCTTCTTCTTCTTCTTCTTCTTCTTCTTCTTCTTCTTCTTCTTCTTCTTCTGTTATTGACGTTGTTTTCATCATTCCCTATCCCTATTGCACAACTTTGTTTCCTGAATGAAGTTTACATTGATTGTTTGTTAGTTTAGAAATGAGCCAAGTTTTGACACGTGCCCCCAGAAAGCTTGCAGAAAAGGGAACTTAAGTTACTGGTCTCCAGTAAGCTTGTTTATTGGAAGAGAGAGAGAGAGAGAGAGAGAGAGAGAGAGAGAGATTATTTTAACTATTGCCTACCTTATTTTATGTTATGTTTCTTACTGTTGACGATTCAGAACATCCTGATACGAAGACAACTTAGATTTTCTTAGGATCGCTGCAGTGTCTATACACACAGATTCTTAGAGTAACCCAAATCTTGGATTTGGTTGGACGGTGAAGCTTTGGATCTAGGAATCTGAACCAATCAAATCAGTATCTCGGAAAAGGGGAAGGGAAGGGAAGGAAAGGGACTGTCTGACTTGAATATATCTGAAGTTATGTCCTATAAAACAAATCAATAAAAAAAGAACACGTGTTGTGACTTGTTCAGAAATTTCTATTCTTTTTTTTTTTTTTTTTGTTATTCCATATTCATATTGATTCGATATTCCTCCAAACCGACATTTCCCATTGAGAATAATATGTTCTTGTCACCAAGACAAGCATAGCTGCAAGGGGTGAAATTTCCAAGAGGATTTCCCAGTTAATTTTCACTCTTTTAACAGCAGTTTTGAACGCGTAATTAAAATGGCCAAATGAAAGTTTTCAGTTATAAAGTAAGGTTCCTGAAAAATTATTTAGCGTTAAAATGCATTGATTCAAATAGAAATATGTCAAATAGCAAATACGTAAGAAGAGATTTATACTATTAACAGGTAAAACTGTTGGTTACTTATGCCTTATATATTTAATCAATTTAACAGATTTCTATGATACCAGTTATGTATCTAAGCTTTAAGTAACATTGTTACCTTAGCATAAATTGATTTGTTACTGTGATTTTATCCTGCTGTACTTTCTCATCTAAATTTGCAGTATATAAAACTACCACCATTGGATCTAATCTTCTTTATTATTCCTACAAAAAAAGACCATTATATATGTGGAAAAATCTATAAAGCAATACAGTCGTCTGTATCAGTCAATGCAAAAATATTATGATTTGAAAGAAAATCACAGAAAATTTATTTCTCTGACCTGTCATTTTATATTGCAAAAAAAAAAAAACTAACCTTGCAAATTGCGACAGAAAATATTTTCACTGTGACTCAGTTAATAGGAAATTATTCCAGCAGTGACAGAAGTAAAAAAAAATTAAAATCTCATTCATTAGATTAAAGCATACGTTTTGTCAATCAGAATTTTCAAGGAAATTTTGTTTTCGTTACAAATTCTTACCTCAAATGTTTCAGGGAGCAAATGTTTCCTCTTCGTAGCGTTTAAACTTTGAGCGTGGATCCGGAGGGTCAGGGTTTGACCCATCAAGACAGTCTTCTTCAATCGTTGTCTCCTGTTTTTAATTTCAATCAATGCTCAATATCTTATTTCTAGTCATTTCATTCTTTTCATTATCTTCTCTTTTGCCTCTCGTCTTATATTTACGTGTATTCACAAGTATTTATGAAGATTTTGAATGATTCTTATTTAATGTTTTGGGGAATATAAGGGAGAATGATACTCAATACACTTTCTATGACCCTGATATTCATTCTGACGGAAGTATCGTGTTGGGAAGATTACTTTTTTTTTTTTTTGCACGAAACAAACAATTAGTGTGTTTCTCAGAATAGATGGATTAGTTTTTGTACTGTAAATAACCTCTAGTAATAATGATCGAAATTAAAAGGATTATTATCAAGTTATTTCATCGGAATAAATCTTTTTTCATTCCTGCTGATGATGCGTAGACACCAGAAAAAGAGAAGCTCACAATTTTTATTAAGTAAGAGGCTACAGGCCAGAGGCATATGTATATCATAGATACGGGGCCAAAGGAGAAAGCTGATTATAATCTTTGGCTAATAAGGGTACTAAAGCAATTTATTTCCTTATTGTGACCCAAGGTTGTGTGCAATCGACGGCCGAATAGCAGAAATTGATGGCTATTTGACAATATTGATTTTATTCTGTCTGAACAGTCACGGTCACACGTGGAGAAAATTTGGAACACAACTACTACTTTGAAAAATATAAAAAATGATGTAAATAACATTATACGCGTAAGCTTCCTTTTTTAGACATTCTGAATAGTCTAAGATATATTACATTCAAGTCAATGTCCGAGAAGAGTAGTGTTAATAGTTTTCTGAAAGACTTAGAGATGATACTAAGACACTAAATTATCCGACATAAATCTAAACAAACCTAGTCTTAAGAAAGGCTGTTTGTCGTCAAAATAAAATTGCAACCAACATTTCAGTAAATTACAAAGCTCAAATTCAACTTGAACAGGAAGTATGGTCCTATTCTCATGTTTTGTTGAATATGTTGAATACGTCACCCCAATAAATAAGTTTCTGTTTTTGATGTTAGATAATTACAGAAGGGATACAATTATTCATTATTCCTCACTGTTCAACAACGAAGGCAAATTCAGACAGTCTAGACGCCCTCAATTTGGATGGTGCTCTGGGCCTCCCTCCCAGACTCACCGGACAAAGTTCAGTCCTTCTGGTCCCAACAATAGCAACTAATTATAATTGAGCGAGATTACACCCTTTAGGAATGAACTGCAAGGCATTCCGCTTGAGTTCTTCTGTAATGATTCGCGTCTCACGAACTAAGTCAGAAAAAGATTGGCGAGTCAAGGCCCTGAGCTACTTGTGTTCGCCTGATGCATTTCATTGGTATCGTAGTATTATATGATCCCGAAGCAGAAACCAGCAATGGCTGAATGTTGTGTTTCGTCTGGAAGGGCTTTGCTTATCCCCAGGGATCGGAGCCTTGTCGAATTGTTTCCGTTTAATGAACGGTATTTAGTCCTCCCAAGTGGACAGGAATTTAATGAACAATACTTTATTTAATTATAAATGTGACGAAAATATTAACTTATTCATTGCTGAATGATTAACTCTATCTCTCTTGTCTGAATGGTTCTCTCTCTCTCTCTCTCTCTCTCTCTCTCATCTAAATTTTATGTAAGAGTTCTTCCAACTTACTGTCAATTTCATACATTACAAATAGTTTTTGCTTCAGTAACCTGGCATTTTATTGAATGTTTTTATTTGAAAATAAACGTATATTTTTTTAAAGCAAGCAAAATTCCCTCAGGTATAAAGAAACGGTATATGTCGTTTATATTTCGTATAAATAAAAATATATTTATTTTTACGTTGAATATTCGTGTATATATGTTCATCTTGACAGGATTTACATAAAAGATTATTTAATACTAAATAAACTTACAGAAATCGATAGGATATTCTAAAAAATAACTAACGATAATACAGTAGTAGAATATAATATATATATATATATAATATATATATATATATATATATATATATATATATATATATATATATATATATATATATATATATATATATATATATATATATATAATTATATATATATATATATATATATATATATATATATATATATATATATATATATATATATATATATATATATATATATATATATATATATATATATATATATATATATATATATATATATATATATATATATATATATATATATATGTGTGTGTGTGTGTGTGTGTGCATACATGTGCATGCATACAAATATAATATGACCCTATTCTCCAGGTCAGATAGGTCATAATCTGATAATAGACAAGAACAGTTCATGTCATCTTACACCCCCAAGATTCTCCTGATAGCAAATGGCCTGGTCAGCACATTCTTTCTCTCCCCACGACTCCTCTCACTGAATCTATCCTCAAACAAAGGCCTACTGGAATTAAACACCGAGATACAAGACTAGACTTTATTTGCAAATGTAACGAAAGTTTTTAACAAAAACTACGGTCATGAAATGGAGTGACTCACACCCCAAAAAAATAAAAGGAAATCATGACTAAAGTTCTGTTCACAATTTCAAGCAATTAATGATTCTAGACCAACGTACTAGTGACTAACACTCTGGCCATCAAATTAAATAAACAGGTCATAATTATTCTAGACCAAAATAAAATATCATACAGTATGTAAAAGAACATCACCTCCAAAATATTCGTCTTCACAGAACAAAACCAGAATTCCTGTATAAAAGAAACATGTCATATATTAAAACCTAAAATGGTGTTTCAAGAAATCAATGTTCAAAACAGAAAAATGCACAATGGAGAATAGAACGGGAAAATGCGTAATGGAGAAACAGAGGAATTTCACTGCAAAACAAATCGGGTATTTCCACATAATGTCTGGAAAATATTTTAGTGTTAATGAGTTATCTTACTTACTTTTAAAGGCCGTAAATAATGGATCTCACAGTGGCGGTTCTTATCCATTAGCAGTGCACAACAAGCAAAATTGAAGTCCCCAGCTATTGTCTGGTCTTCTCATACTGTACCATTAGAGAGTGCACACATATACTCACTCACTTAATAACTCCTCCCCTCCGACACTGGCTCAATGTTCGGAGGACCACAACACTTTCATCCATCTATCACACTGTCTCCATGCACTTAGGCCATGACCAAAAATCACAAATGAGTGCGCCAGATGCCCCCTGTATCTAACTGTGGAAACCTCCAACGTCAACACAATTGCACCTGCCACGGATGTACTGTACTTCTGACAGGCCAGCACATAGTTTGTCAACAGACTTAATACATACATAAAAACGTCTCCCAGTGGTCATGATATAGGTTCGGTTTCCTTGAGCTGTGGGATCACTTTAGATAACTTAAACTTCATTATTTACCCAAGCAAAATGATGTACTAATATCCAGTCGACTGGAGTTTCGTTCATGTAGATAAATGTGAATGGAAGATTCTTATCCTGAAACCATTACTTTACTTCAAGATAACCTTTAGAATTACATTAACAAAGTCACTGACCCAGTTTATGTATTTCTGGCTGGGAAAACTCTCTGTGTGAGAATAATTAGATAAATCTTTCTATTGCACATTAACAAAAACATAAGCAGGTATTAGCATATGTTGATAGAAAATCTTGTTCTGTAGAATAACTATGAGCACCAATCTCACATTGCGACACTAAAAATATTAGAATATTGTAAACTATTGAAAGAATTGAGTTCTGCCAAGTTATTCAGAAGCCAATAATATTCCTACTGAAAATTTCACCGAGATTTTGATACCCCGTAAGGAGGTAGTCCGCCAGTGCATCTCACGCCGTACTGTCGGCATTACGTAAGTTCTTCGCAGTGGCCCTTCAGTACCTATCTGCAACCCCTTTCATTCCTTTTTACTATACTTCCATTCATATTCTTTTTCTTCCAGCTTGCTATCCACCCTCTCCTAACATTTGTTTCATTGTGCAACTAACAGGTTTTCCTCCTGTTACAAGTTTCAAACCTTTCTACTCTCAATTTCCCTTTCAACGCTAAATGACCTCATAAGTCCCAGGCCTTGCTCTTTGGCCTAAATTCTGTATTCCTATTCCGAGAGTTTGATAAGAAAAGGTGAAGGTCATCTTTTCCATTGTCACCTCGACGTCATTAACGAAGATCAAGGATGAAGTAATTCTTCAGGCTGTCATATTCGATGGGTTCGAAATCTAGCACCAACTAAAACAAATTATTTGACGAACACTGGGTGACAAAGAACACTGGGTGAGGTCACTTCTCCTATGATTAACAACTAACTTGATTTCTCTCTCTCTCTCTCTCTCTCTCTCTCTCTCTCTCTCTCTCTCTTCTGTACCTCAAGTAGATCTTTGTTTCATATTGCATGCAGCAATGATGATAAATAGAGTAAACTAATAATGATAAGATTATTTTAATTTTGTTCCGTTTTATGTTGGATGCTTTTAAACTTCTTTTTCTACCATGGTCCTATTGTGTTGCTAATTTCAAATCTCTACCATCACTGTTACTGAAGAATTCGAATGTTAAAAACAAGAGCAGAACGAAATGTATCACATTAAAAGTGAGATAAAGAATAAAATTGCAACTCCATGCTCCAAGAGGATGAATAATAATAACGATAATTGTTAGGAAAATAAGTTAAAACACAATGAAAGTCAATCGGAGAGATCCAGAAGTCCTAAAGTAAAAACTGAGGTTGTCAAAACACTTGAAAAGTTTCCTGGGCCATTAAAGTGGTATACTTGCCTCACTTGTCCCACTAAGAAGAATGTTACCGGAAACGAGCACCCTAGGAGAGAGAGAGAGAGAGAGAGAAGAGAGAGAAGTTTCGAAATCAGCAAACGAAATTTATAACAAACAAACCGATAAATATTCTAACCACTTTAATTGCAGGTACAAATACAACCATTCTCGAGGACGATAGTTAATACCATAGGGTAAAGAGGTAATTAATTTGGCATCCTCCTTTACTCAAGAGATATTTTGGTAACAAAAGAGAGAGAGAGAGAGAGAGAGAGAGAGAGAGAGAGAGAGAGAGAGAGAGAGAGAAAGAGCTCTGATATATACCTACGAAAATATTTCCGTCTGATCAAACCGAAATTACATATAAGAATACAGCATGAAAACATATATGTGACGACACTATTTTTTAATATGAAGGAAAATAGAGGAGAGAAAATAAGAATAAAGAAAAAGTAAATGGTAGGAAGAAAAAGAGGAAATCGACAGAAATAAAACAATTATAATATCACAAACAACTCATTGAAGAGCTAAAGAAGAAAACAGTCACGCGGGAGGAAAACGTTCAGACAAAATAATATTGTCCACTCACACGTTTTGAAATCCTGATCCAGTGAACAACCTATTCCTTCTTCGTTCTTTTTTCAACTTTTATTCTCCTCTCCTTTGATCTCTTTACTGTCAGTTTCCTTGATCTTCTTCCTCCCATTTTCCGCCCTCAATTTCATCCAGTTTCTCTATTTCTAGTTTGCTTTCATCTTTATTTATCCTGTTGGCGATCCTCTCCTCCTTCCTCCTTCCTCCTTCCTCTCCTTGTCGCTTCTCCTCCCTCATGCTATAGACTTCTCTTTGGTTCAAAAGTCCAGTTCCCCTTCTTTCACTCTCAAAACGACTGGAAAAGAGAAGAGAAGAGAGAGAGAGAGAGAGAGAGAGAGAGAGAGAGAGAGAGAGAGAGAGAGAGAGAGAGAGAGAGAGAGAGAAAGGCAATTTTAAAGATAATCGAGCATGCATAAACATGACTTTCAAATAGAAGTTGTGTCTCGCAAACATTTCATTTTCGTAGTTAGTGACTTTTATTTATTTCCAGTCCGTTTCCAAAAATCACTTTCCAGTCCTTTCCCTGATCCTTTCCGATACATTTTGAGTCTTTTCCAGTTTTATTACAACTGCCAGATAAAAGATGGGAAGCTGCATCACTAGCGATATTTATTCTTTGATAGCTTCATAATCATCTTGTACGTTTTTCCCAGAAAGCCCGCATGATTTCTTCTTCCGTTTATGATATACGTAAATGTAAAGCGCACATTCAACGCACAAGACAGAAATTGTTCTAAGACCATTATTAATGTCTTTGTATCTTGCTTGACCGAGAGTATTCTTCTGCGCGTAACTCGCTGTACCATATATCTAAGTAATGGTCCCTCAGCAGGAAATCAAACATTTCAAGAGGCACATTTTACACTGCGACTTATGATCTGCAAGTGGACAAAATTTTCAACTCAAAGTTTGAGGTCGTCTGTTTAAAATTTTCTTAGGCCATTCATTAACTCCTCACCGACGCCTTCATTTTTCTCTTCCGAACATAAAACCGCGATTTCGGGGACTCGAGCATCGCCCGAAATGTCTCCAGAAGTCTCTTTATTCTTTTCCGTAGTCTCCACACTTCAGTTAAGACCGTTTCATTTGATTTTCGTAAATGGGAAAAATGCCAAATAATCAATGATATTGGAACAACGAATGACCGAACAGAATTTAAATATTAACAAGTTTTGCATTGTTAACCATGAGCGATTTAAAAATAACAAGTGATGCTTAACGAGTGCAAAAGTAATGACTATAAATCTTGTGACAAATAAAAGAGATGGACATCATAGAATCGTTCGGCTCGAGAGGATGATAATTTCTAATAAAACTGAATGTCAGTAAGGACACATTATCAACAACACATTATTAATTTAACTCCGGCTGTGAAAACTGGTTTGCCATTAAGCTGACATTGAAACTAACTTTAACTTCTTACCTTCTCCATTGATCTTGAATTCATTGACTCGTGATTCATTGATGAGGGAGTTGGGCAACACCTTTCCATTTTATAATTTCGAGGGAAAAAGTAAGACTCAAAAATGAATTCATCGTCACCAGTGAGATTCTATCCTACCTCTCCAAATCTTCCCTCCAACTCTGTCACCTCCTCCATCTTAACATTTTTTAATTTTTTAATTTTACATGTACGTAGAATCTACTGGTCACTAGTAAGGATGGTGTATTCCAGCTCTAATAAATATATCTGAAAAACGACGGATATATTTATGTACGAGAGGTAATAGACTTTTATCCTTCTCGTGGTCAGGTCAGCAACGTGACCTCCTTGTGATTATGGTGGCACGGGTTCTTTTCCCGCGACCGGACATCACAACAACTTCAATTTCTTACTCTTGGATCTTAAAGGCTTTTGCAGTGACAAACGTTTTAAAAAAGCGCGAAGAATTCGAAAGTTAAGAGGGCATTGTGACTCTTAAATTATATATAGATATATATATAATTATTATATATATATAATATATATATATATATATATAATATATATATATATATATATATATATTCAGTATGTGTTAACACTAGAAATATAAAGGTCACTCATGTCCGGCAGCGGGAATCGTACCCACAACCCGAGTAATAAGAACGAGGTCACGTTGCCGAACTGACCTTTCGCATTCAGATATATTTCTTAGAGCTGGAGCAGACCTATCCTCACCATCGTAGCCAAATGGGAAATCGTTTTTATTGGCTTTGAGGCTGAAATTTTTGTATGTAATCTAAGGGTTACTTTTTCCAAGGTCTGCTACGTTTTTTCTCACTGACATGTCTTATACTCTATAGGTATTTGTCTCATTTCACGTTTTCCCCCTTCTCTCCATCTTCTATTTCATTTCGTCTTATGCATCTCCACTTTTCTCTGATCTCCCTTCTCCCCTCGCCTTCTCTTTTCCCACTATTTTTTCTTCCTACTTATTTTCTCTGCCTCTGGTTTTCTCTTTCTGTTTCTTTCTCTCCCGTCCTCATCTCCGATGCCACTGCTTGATCTCGGGCAGCAAAAAGCCAAAGTGTGGTCCTCTCCATAAAGCGAATCTCAGGTCTTGTTAAAAAGGCGTCACTCTTCGCATGTTTCATTGAACTCATGGAACAGAATTCTCTGCCTGTCTGTCCGTCTCTCATTATATTCCAGTTACAAAGTTGGTGTTATGCGGTTTAGTTTTCTTTGTTGTTGCGTTGCACCACATATGAATGACCGTGTCTGTTGAGTTTCACTTGATAGTAACCCATTCCACTCAGTAAGTTAGGTTGAAATTGTCCATTAATATTTTTTTGTTTTCAGGAGGGGTAAGTATTCACCGGGCACAGTTTTTCATAAGTTTAATCTTAACTACTATTCACACGGCCAGCCACACTGGACTTAGAAATTTCTTGATGTTAAGAGAGGAGCGAGTGACACAATCCTACCAAATTTGGTTTTCAAGTAACTCTGGCTAAAAATTGATCAGAATGAACTCTGGACCTATGTTGAATAAAACTCCTCCTCCTTTGAGGACGTCTACTTTACTCTTAATGGTTCAATTTTAACTCCCACTTTTTGGCAAGGACAAATCAGGTCAATTTTGCTGACCTTTTCATTCAATAACCTATCCTTAACTCCTCCTTCCTTTCCCATATCTTGGAGGTTTTTAGTTATGGTTAGTCTTCAATTTACTTGGTCCCGCTATGACTCATCTTTTTTATACTATCAACATCGTGTCTCTCTCTCTCTGTATAATCCCGATCAGTGAATCTCATACTTATTCACTGCATAATTTCACTATAGTCACCTACCAGCAATGACTACAATGCAAGTAGATATAAATGCAACTCAACTTGACTATAGTCAAATTAAACACAAAACAATTTCAATAATTTCTACTAACAAATAATAAATGCAAAATATTATAATGCATCATAGTGCTAACACAAACAACATAAGCATAATATATATATCAAATACTCAAACTAAATGCAGAAAAATTATGGCAAAGTAAATATATCAAATGCCTATTACTCTGGTTATCAATCATAAATTGTAAAATAAAAAAAATCAATCATCAAATGTTCAAGTTGTAAAATGTCAATCATAAAAATGCTATCACTCTCTAGGAAGGATTCTGTCCATCATGTCTTTGATTATGGTAAGCTTATTCAGTATCAATTTCCTGACAATTATAAAAGAAATGAAAGCAAACAGAACCAAAAGAATGACATTTATGAATGACATGATAGGAGAAATCTCGGCCTTATATGTATGAAAGAAAGTATGAACCTCTTCTAGCTTTGTGAATGTCTCCAATTCCAGTTCTGAAAGTTGAAATTCGTTAATAACTGCAAACTGATGTACACTTTTACTGAAATTCAAACTGTATGTCGTGAATACTGTAGGTTTGTAATACAAATTATGTAAAATGACCAATTCATAAGCAGATGAAAATGAGTGTACATTAATGAAAACTACTTCTGTTTTGTTTGACTTATAAGTCAATCTTAGCATTCAATCTGTTTGCTGAGAACACAAAAATTTCATCATCAATGATTTGAGCCTTGAAAGTTTCTGTAAACGGTATATATTTACAATGGTTCTTACCATTCTTGTTGTTTACAAGATCATCTAGGCAATGAAGAGCACTCAATGGTTCATAGAAATTCACAATGTTACAAACATATACACCATCATTAAGCATGATACATTCCCTGAATTTATGTTCAGGGAATTTCAGTCACTAGGAAAGAATCATGCTGCAAGGCAAAAGTGTCGAACTGTTCCTTCTAGTACAATGGACTTATTATCTACTACCATTGGGAATGGATAGACTGACATCAATGAGTTGACGTCTGGATTGTTGAAAGGGATCACTAGTATGATTTGATTGGCTATCACTTTCACTGTTATCAGGCCATAATAGTCCACTATATTTTCTACTAGTGGCTTCAAGTGATTGTTCACAACACATTTCTGAATAATGGCTTCAATTTCACTAGGGGTTATCAGAAAAGGCGACAGCAGGTTTTACCTGCCATCATGATTGCATTGAGTAATTCCTTGTATTCCAGAAGGAAATTACTTGTTTCTATGAGCAGTTGACCCATCATTTCTGTTTGATGGATTCTAGCAATTTCTGATGAAACATTATGGAGGCACTATTCACAAATTCTTTCAGCACTGTGATCATTTTCTGATTTTGATTGACATTTCCTATTACTTTATTATAGACAGTGCCCTGCTCAGAAGCCCAATTTTCAAGTTGTGCCACTCTTTCCTTTAGCCTTTCAACATTACCATCGGTCGCCACTCCAAAGAGATTGTGTAAAGCGACGCCTATAAAGGGTATAAGTGATCGCTTTACTACTTTCCTTGGCATAACACTATCGATGTCCCTCTGCAACTTGGAGAGCATGTCGTACAAATTTCTATCTTGGACACTTTGTAATCCTGCCTGTATCTGATTGCTCAGCTGGACTAACTGCTCTCTCTGATCGATAATGGAGTCCGTCTGGATCTTAACAATGGCTAGGTCCTGTATCATCTTAACCTTGCCATGCTCCTTGATGATGGCTCCCTTCCTTAGTTGTACGAGTGAGTTCACAATTTGACTCACTGCCAACCACCATACAATCCATTTGCTGAAATAATGTTATTAAGCAGTAAAAATCTTATCAACTACATTTGTTTACCATTGCACTTGCCATTACCTTCTTCTCAAATTATACCTTGGGGTCATTGAAGATTCTATTTTATTATCTATCTTATCTTTATTGGACAAATCCTTTAACTGGGTAGACGACCAAGGTTCTGAATGAACTACTTTAATGTGGTTCCAATGTACAATGGATTCTTTCAAGGTAGTTTCATGCATTAATTTGAATTTATTCAACTTCAAAACTTCTAAAACTCTATATGGACCTCGAAATTTTGGTGATACTTTAATATTAGGTCCTTCAAGAACATGATTGAGTACATAAACTTGTTGTCCTACCTTTAACGAGGGTATGGTGGATCTGTTATTGTAATACTTACTAGATTTTTATGTAACTCCTTTAATCTAGCCCTGGTGACTTTAACGGTCTCGTACGTCCGTCTTGTCTTCCAAGCAATATAGTCCTCGTAGTTGTACGTACGTCTGGGTGGTGCGGCATCATCCAAAGTGAATTTGGCATTCTCTTTTGGTAGCCATACAATAGGAAATGAGGAGTTTCTCCTATTGATTCATTTACTGTGTTGTTTAGAGTAAATTGTATGTCTTCGAGAGTCAAGTCCCAGTCTTCAGTGCTAGGGGTTACCAATGTTTTCAGAACATCCTTTATCTTGCGATTTGTTCTTTCTACTGCTCCATTTGAGCTTGGCTTATATGCTGTTATTTGACATTTCTGTATTTCATAAAAGTCACACAATTTTGTTAGAATGTCACTAGTAAATTCAGCAGCATTGTCTGAGAGCAAAACTTGAGGACATGAATGTCTGGTTATAATTCTAGACTTAAAGGCTTCTGCCACCGTTGATGCTTCTCTGTTTCTAGTTGGAACAATTTCTACGTATCTGGTCAAATAGTCAATGAAAACTAAAATCTGTTTATTTCCTCTGATGGTGTTCAGGAATGGACCTAAGAAATCCATTGTGACTACTTGAAAAGGATTTAATTCTGAAGGATACATTTCCAGAGAGCCTTGACGTTGACATTCCCTTATGTATATTACATAGGGTACAATTCTGAACAAATCGAGTAGCATCTTCACTACATCGAGGCCAAAAATAGTTTCTAGTGATTGTTCTACATGTTTTCTTAATTCCAGGATGTCCTGATAACTTGTATGAATGGGTTAGTTCTAAAACGTCTTGTATTAGTGTATTAGGAATGTACAAACGTGAACAAGCATTTGGTTCGTCTGAAGTCTTGTACAATAACCCATCTATCAATTGAAACTCTGAATTTTTCTCACCTTGCAAGAGGTTACCAATTACTTCCCTATTCTAGAATCCTTTTGTTGTTCCTGACGAACTTTGTCTAAATCTAAGTCTGTGATTTGACAACTGAAGGCGAAATTATGAGTGGTAATTTGTTTCTCGTTCTCTTCTTGTGATCTTGATAAGGCGTCAGCTAATGTGTTATATCTACCAGGTATGTATCTAAATTCTGGGGCAAATTCTAATACGCTAACAAACCATCTATTGAACTTCATATTATTGGTAAAAGCCCTTTTCTTGAAAAGATCACAAATGGGTTTATGATCTGTAAGAACATTAATTTTATGTCCTAGCAAAATGTGTCTAAATTTCTGTAATCCCCAGACTAATGCCAAACATTCCCTTTCTGTTGTACTATAATTTCTTTCAGCTGCATTCAAAACTCTACTGGCATAGGATACAGTCCTGATCCTTGTTTTATCCTTTTTGCATCAAGACGGCACCTAGTCCTGTACTTGAAGCATCACAGGCTAAGTAGAATTCCTTCTCGAAGTCTGGATAAACTAGGATAGGATCTGTTATCAACATATCCTTTAGTGTTTTGAACGCTGCTTCCTGTTCATCTTTCCACTCATAGCTAGCATCTTTCCTAGTTAACTCAGTTAATGGTTTTGCTATGGTAGCAAATCCCTTTATGAAAGGTCGATAATATCCTACCATACCTAGGAATCTTCTTAGTGCCTTCAAATTTCTTGGGGCTGGATAGTCCACAATAGCCTTAATCTTTCCTTCTTGCATTTTTCAAACCATGTTCACTGATAACATGTCCTAGATATTCTAGAGATTTCTTCAGAAACTGACATTTCTTAATTTTTACCTTTAAACCGGTCTTTCTGAGCCTATCTAATACTAATTCTATTGTCTTGAAATGACTCTCTACATCCTTACTAGCAATTATTACATCATCAAGATAAACCGATACGTCTTCAACATCTCCCAAGATTTGCAGCATTAAACGTACAAACGTTAAAGGAGCTGAAGTAAGACCAAACGGCATTACCTCAAATTGCAAATGTTCTTTATGAGTACTGAATGCCGTGAGATGCTTGGATTCTTCATCGAGAGGAACTTGCCAATATCCACTCAGTAAATCGAGGCTAGAAAAACCTTGGCACCTCCTAATTGAGCTAACATGTCATTAATGACTGGCATTGGCATTCGATCAGGGATGGTGTGGGAATTCAATTTTCTGGTAATCAATTACCATCCTCCAAGTACCGTCTTTCTTTGGAACTAGCAGTAAAGGTGAATTATAAGGTGACTTAGAAGGTATTACAACTCCATCTTCCTTCATCTCTTCAACCATCTCATCTACAATGGGTCTTTGACTTATTGGAAGTTTGTAGTTAGGTATATAAAAGGTCTAGCACCATCTTCTATGACTATTTTGTGCTGCAGGACATCTGTCCTTCCTAACTTATCTCCTGTTACTGCTACAACATTCCTATATTTCTCTAATATCTGTAGTAACCTGTCCCTACAATGAGGAAAATCAGTATTATTTACTTCCCCTTCTAATTTAACTCTTGTGTCAGCTACAGAGACAAATGCTTTTTCACTTAGGGTTAGTAAAGGGTTAGTAATCACAATTCCCTTACAGAATTCTATGCCGGCATGCAATTCTAGTCTCTTGTCAGAATAATTATACACATAAGTCGTGCAATTTCCACCATTAAGTCTTACTAGGGAATTGTCCATTTTCACAAAGTCTGGTAAGTCTTCATTAACTAATAACACATCTGTATCACCTAGGTTTTTATCTGTTACAATTCTAAGACAAACCTTTGTCAGACCTTGTGGATGCAGTATAACGCTATTGTTTAATTTAAGTTTTACAAGATTATCATCGGCAGTACTAACTAAGCAGATCTCTTCTGCATTCTGTGCATCGGCAGTGTAACAGACATCAGTATCATCTGAACTTTCATCTTGTGGTATCACAGAACCTAGCTCTGTCATTTTCAGGTTGCCTAATAGCAACACCTCATTGAGATACTTCTCTTCCGTATCTTCTCTTATTATTAAGTGACTACAATCTATTAGCGTGTCAGGATCGTCAGGTTGGGAAAAAGAACTAAGTTCTTCGGAGGTATCTACTTGTCGTGCACTTGAGTTATCAGGTTCATACCTGCTATCTGAGAATTCCTCCTGAGTGGCTTCTAGGCTTTTAAAAGTAGTTTGTCTATCTTCTCCTATTTCTTCCATCATTGAATTTCTACACACTGTCCTACCCAGGTTAGCATTAAATTCTATTTCTATCTGTTGGATGTCTACTTCTTCAGATGAGGCTGTCTCAGGTAAAGTGATCAAGTTTATCTGAAACTGTTCCTCTTCTTCAAGAGAGCAAACATTTCCTCTATCAATTTCCTTGATAGTGATTCTTCCATTGCTACAATCTGTGTGTAATTCCACATCTTTTCATAGCCTGGAAGGAAAATAGAGCTTGAGCTGGAAAATATTTCTCTTCCAACACCACAAACTCTTCCCTATATTTCTTATTTAGAATTTCTATCTCTAAATTGACATTGCCTATAGCCCTTATTTGCTTTCCAGCGATCCCCTTTATGGTCCTATAGGATTCTCTCATTTGGGAAAGCTCACAACCTATATGTTTTATTAAAGTGCCTTTATCTATGATACTTACAGTACTGCCTGTATCCAACAATATGGAACTCAGTACACCTTCTAAGTGTACTTGTATGATAGGCAACTCTTCCTGACACGTATTAAAATTCTTTACAGAAAACACTATTTCATTACTTCGAGAGTAATGTCTGTTGGGGACACATCCTTATTCACTGTCACTATTTCTTTCTGTAAGGATGGACCTTTCTGCTGCACCCTCTGTGATTGTCACTGAGAATCCCTTGATTTGGGTTACTGGGGGAGGTATTTTGATATTAGGCTGAGTACTTTGGTTATTTTGAGACCCTGAGAATTTCCCTGTTTGTTGTACCAACAGTTTTGGATCAAATGTCCTGTCTTATTGCAATTCAACACCATTTGTTTCTTCTACAATTCTGTGTTGTATGGTTGTTATAACCACAATTTCCACAACTTTGTCTCTGCCTATTGAACTGTGGCCTATTATTCCCTGAATTTTGGCCTTGACTAGCTCCTCTGTCCAGGAGTCCTGTTATTTCCACTGTTATTTCCATTAGTTCCAGTGGTATTCCCATTGTTACCTCTATTTGGCGGCTACCTTGATTGTTTCTATTTGATTGATTAAATCTCCTATTGTTGTTCCCACCATTTCTATCAAACGAATTTCTATTTCCTGATACCTAGACCTAGCTTGCCCTGATTGGTTTCTATTGGACTGATTGCTATTATTTCTTGGGTTTCCACTAGCTACGGTTCCCGTAAAATCTGCACTACTACTTGATGAATTCTGTTTTTACTTTCCTTTCTATGTACATCAAGGTTTGTACAATTCCATCATTTGGCTTCCTATCACAGTACTTCTTTAAGGCTACTCTTTCTTCCTTACCCAAAGCATCGTAGATTGGTCCTAATGACATATATCTAAGTACCTTGGATATACTAGCTAAATCTGTTTCATCATCATCAAATTCATCCTTCCTTCCAACAACAATTCCTACAGCTTTCATATCTGTCGTCACTCTATCTATAGCTTCTTCTACTCTAGTGGCTAAAACTAAGTGATTACCCTCATATTTCTGATGATGGAAAGTTCCTATGTTGTACCATGGATCTTTCTGTGCTTCTGGTTGCCAAAACTGTAAGCACTGTTTCTTGAATTCGTTAAACAGAGTAATATTCTAAAAAGTACTGAATGAAGAACTGTATGTGCATCACCATGTTCCATACTAACATACAAGAGTGCTTCATCTATTTTCTTTCTCTCATCTGTGATACCAGCAGCTGAAATTCTGCTTTCTGTGTCTGCTATCCATCGATTTACACCATATTCTTCTAATCTACTTTTATCTACATTACTTGGGTCTACCGTTCCACAAAATCTAGTGGCTTGGGTTATTACTGCGGCTTGCGCCATGTTGGGATTTCTAGGTACAATGGAAGTTATTGGGTTAGTGGTTACAACTGAAGGGTTAGGCGCACTCGGTAAACTAAGTGGGGACCTTGACTACGAGAACGTCTGGGTCTAGTATTACTAGGATCAATTGGTCTAGAAAGTCGTTCAGGTACAGGTCTTAGGTTATATGGAGTCTGGTCTTCGCTTCTTGTCTGTTGCAGTCGGGCGATAACTTCGTCCAAAGTGTTATTCATTTAATTCATAAAATATTCAATGATTCCAAGAATGAAAAATTAAAAAAAAAAATTTGAGAATCAGGTACTTACTTCAATTGCATGTTTGCTGAGTTGACTGTATCCTCTATACAAAAAAATTCAAATTTTTCCCTAACTCATTCCTTCATAGGACTCTCTCAATCTGAAAAAGTCTGATATTAGTATTTATGTATACAATTGTTTGGGTTCCACTGCAAAATGCTGCGCCAAGTGTTTAACAAAAAAAATTATTATGATAGAATAATTTAAACAGAATTGTCTCTATCACCAAGTGAACGAAAATTTCTATTTCGTAAAAAAATTACTAAATATGAGAAAAAATTATTTCCTTCGTACAACAATAAGGAAAAATTCTTCAGAATATTATTCAAAAGAAAAATAATTTACTTAAATCATTTATGTTTAAAAAAAAATTATTTGCGCACTGCAGGGAAAAATAATTATATAAAATTTCACTCACACAAAAAAATTTAATTATTCACAGAGAAAAAAAAATTCTCTTGATAATTCCCGATACTAGAATGAATGTTTACTATTCAATTAGCTTCGTGTCGCCTTGCACTTGAAGATCGCGCTGATTGCACTTGAGCGCAAATTGTCGTTAGCATCCAGCGATAATTCGGCACAGCTCGGCCGACTTCCAGTCCGTACTTGCTGAATTTGGCGAAGAAAAATTTTGGAATCCCTTCCAAATTGTTGATTGAAGGCGTCACTTCCCTCGAGAGCGGTTATCAACGCGTTGACTTCTAAACTTTATCGCCATTCCAATTCTTCACTATCTTTCGTCGCCAACATCCGCTCTCATTCGTCGCGTCGCGTCACTGCTCTGCTACCGCTACTTTTCGCTAAGTCTCCCTTTTAGCGACCAAAATTTTGGGAATTTCGTGTATTTAAGTCCGTAGACGATAGAAAAGTTCACTGAACTGACGTAGATATTAGCGACTTTCATACGTCCGCCAACACTGTTTTTTTCGTCTTCTCACGCTTCTGCGATCGGCGTAGTATAGGGGAGTTGCTGATTCTTTCGTAAATTTCGTTTTCTTACAAAAATCACCGCTGTTCTATGCCGTGATTATTACTATGGTTCTTATTATGTTCATATATAATCATTAAACTGAATTTCTGGTTGATCTTATGCGAATGTTCGGAAGTTTCAAACTAGGCAGAGATTTACCGCTGTCAATTTTTCATTCCGATCGACGCAAAAAGATTCACTGCTTCTTGGAATATTTCGTTCTGCTTCGTTTCCCTTCTGCTACAGTGTTGATGTTGTATTGGTGTTTCTAGTGCTGAAGACCGTCTTGAGATTATTTGCGCTGTTAAATTGAGAGTTGGTTTTAGCGCCGTCACTGCTCAGTCTCTGTAAATTTCTCTAGGGCCGTGAACTTTAATGTTTTTCAAATGTGCGCTGGGCGAAATCCTCCGAAACTGCCACCATTTTATTTTGTTATGCGGTTTAGTTTTTCTTTGTATTGCGTTGCACCACATATGAATGACCGTGTCTGTTGACTTTCACTTGATAGTAACGCAGGGGACTCGGTAAGTTAGGTTGAAATTGTCCATTAATATTTTTCTTGTTTTCAGGAGGGGGTAAGTATTCACCGGGCACGGTTTTTCATAAGTTTAATCTTAACCTAATTATTTCACACGGCCAGCCACACTGGACTTAGAAATTTCTTGATGTTAAGAAATTTGGTTTTCAAGTAACTCTGGCAAAAATTTGATCAGAATGAACTCTGGACCTATGTTGAATAAAACTCCGCCTCCTTGAGGACGTCTACTTTACTCTTAATGGTTCAATTTTAACTCCCACTTTTGGCAAGGACAAATCAGGTCAATTTTGCTGACCTTTTCGCTTCATACCCTATCCTCTAACTCCTCCTTCCTTTCCCACATCTTGGAGGTTTGTTATGGTTAGTCTTCAATTTACTTGGT
The DNA here is from genome assembly GCF_040412425.1 of Macrobrachium rosenbergii. Taxonomy (NCBI): domain Eukaryota; kingdom Metazoa; phylum Arthropoda; class Malacostraca; order Decapoda; family Palaemonidae; genus Macrobrachium; species Macrobrachium rosenbergii. The sequence goes on from NC_089786.1 coordinate 38,954,286, forward strand.
CCCATGACTCATCTTTTTAAACTATCAACATCGTGTCTCTCTCTCTCTCTCTCTTTTCATAATCCCGATCAGTGAATCTCATACTTATTCACTGCATAACATACACTGAACACGGTTGAGCGCTACGTTGGATGTCTTCTTACCAGTGGTTTTATATATATTTTATATATATATATATATATATATATATAAAATATATATATATATATATATATATATATATATATATATATATATATATATATAGACAGCTCCTATAGAATAAATAGTATACAGTTATGGAGCATTGAAAATGTATGTCATATGACTCTTGATGGAATGTGCAACAGTGTCAAGCATGTTTGAGAAATACCGGGGCGAGATGAACACTTGTGTCAGCGTATACCAGGCTGTTTGTAAACTGCAGTTCTCGCGATGAGCGAAAGGAATTTGAGTCTTGGAAATCTAGGTGCCTCACGTAGGCCCGAGTATTGACCCTACTGACCTGTATCATGTCACGAGATCTCCACGTCACGAGGAGTGGCAGGAGAATGTTCTAGAATTATGAGTGTGTGCGTGAGGCCGCTCGAAAGGGGGTCATTGATGCGTAATAAGTTGAGATCTCGAGTACAGATGAGGGATTTGAGAAGTAACCTGAATTGGTGAATGTGCTGCCTGGTGAGGGCGCTAGGCTTTTGCCAGTAAAGGTGAGAAGTGATCTTTTCATTTAAAAATGCCCAATTCGACATTGAGTTGATTGTGTACTCTGCTGGTTTCATTGACATTTTATTAGTGATTATTTTTTTCCTCTTTATTGTCTTGCATATCTACCATGTATAATCTTTGGGATGTGTTGGGTGATTTTGGTAACATGGGAATTCTCCCGTTTATGTATTTATATGTCTTTGCGCTTTATTTTAAAGGTGACCTTGTATTTCAGATGGAATTGTTAGTGGGCATATGTTAAGGGAATTTCTGACATATAACTATGACTTCGGTCATGATAGACTTTGACATTAGTTTTGGGAAAGGTAATTGATTGGTGTCAAAATGTATTTACCAATCCAGGAGCGTGATTTTTCATTTACTTTTTTGCCAGAAGTTAAGGACAGTCTTTGACCTTCTCTTTTTTAATTTTGCTTTTGTTTGTCATGATAAGTTTGGTAGAACATAAGTTTCGTCTAGCCTCGATCTAATTTGAACTATGACATGAGCGAGGCAGGAGAGGAAAACTGGCATTCTTAGATGGACTTCGACGAGCAGGGATGACGGTGTTGACTTTAAAGGTAGGTTGTCAATTGAGATTTAGGGTTTTGGTTATGGAAAAAGTCGGGAGTAGGACAAAACATATATATATATATCCACATAAAAATGAAAATCACGCCGAAATTCATACATTCGTTAGTCTGTATCCTCTGATGCCCTACTAGACCAACTAAAGTGTGTAACTTTAGATAAAGAAAAAATGACGAGATGAACTACTGAAAACCCTCTCTAACAGAAACTGAAAGCTGTTATCACTGCAAAGAGAGCAGAGGTTGGGGAACAACTATCATTGCTTGGTGGAAGAAAGAAAAATTCATCCTTCATCTAGCTAGAGCGCATATATTGTGAATTACATACAAATAAAAGATTGTCTTATTTTGGTAATAATTACCAACGAGCTAAAAAAATAAATCCTAGTTAATAGTTGTTCTTTACGAAAAGAAACAAAGTCAGAAACAAATGAGGACAAATAAAAAGAGATGGGAGATGAACAAAGGTATCTAGAACTCAATGGAATTATTGAAAAACAAGTAAATAAGGTACAGAAAGCAAGAAGCTGAGAAACAGCAGTGAAGATCAAAAGAATCAAAACAACAATAAGGTTTTCACCAAATCATTCGAGTGGGCGAATAGCGGACAAATTCCACAACAGAACTACAAAAGATTCAAAGTGAAATTTATTATATAGGGAAATGAATATATAAACGAGAATTTCATTAACTGACCCACTTTTAGGCTTCCACCAAAACTATTGAATTTTGAGGTGGGGGGGGGGGGTGATATTCGTTTTATCACTTTTAAATGTAGGTCACTTTAATCTTTTTATTATTTATTTGCATCTGTCGCTTTTTAAATTGGCATCCGCTAGTAGTTCGATCTACTCGAAGTGAAAAGCATTTTGGGACTCTTTTTTTTTTTTTTGCTCTTAATGCACACCCAAACATTCAAACAGCCATACACTCATCTAGCCACTCGCTTGCACACACATACGATTTAATTTCGCTAGACGAAGATTTTTTCACGATGTGTTTGACTTATGGCACTTTCCGGAATTCCTGAAATATGAATTGTACAAGAAAAGTTCGATCCTCACTGAATTGTACAAAGATATTGAGCGTCAACTTTCAGGAAAGGGAAGTTTTGTAAGTGACGCTTGCACATGCGTCAGAAAACGGCAATGACTTGGTTGAATTTAAAAGTGAAGAATTGGTCATCGTATATCGATTACAATCATGATGAATTTCAGTTGATTTCAAGTTCTGTGTGTCAGGTACATGTGACTACTATACACAACAGGAAATTTACCGATTTAGGTACATCCTGTCACCCAGCTTTTGCTGATCTAGCAATTGCTTATTCCGAGTGAATAAATATGTTCTTAGCTCAAATATATATATATATATATATATATATATATATATATATATATATATATATATATATATATATATATATATATATATATATATATATATATATATATATATATATATATATATATATACATATATATATATATATATATATATATATATATATATATATATATATATATATATATATATATATATATATATATATATATATATATATATATATATATATATATATATATATATATATATATATATATATATATATATATATATATATATATATATATATATATATATGTCCGACAATTCGGTCCCGACAATTCGGTCCCTGACAATTTGGTCCCGGACAATTTGGTCCCGACAATTCGGTACTAGGACAATTCGGTACCAGGACAATTCGGTACCCGGCTTATCACTTTTATTATTTTTTTTAGTTTGGTTATTCCCTTACTAAAGGGATTTATTTCAGCCAATGAAACACGGTTTTTCAGCAACACCTTTTTATCAAAGCATCGGATAAAGGTGAAAGTTGGCATGTATATTTTAATAACCCTACCTAATTATTGCAAGTGTTATTTACTACCTAAGTTCAATAGTTCTGGTACTTACTGCAGAGTAAAAGTGGGTTTCCTATGCCAGAGCCATCAAAATCGCAGGTAAGGGTTTTGAACACAATAATGACGTTAACCTATGACGTCATGGAGTCCACCCACAGTGAAGAGAAGTTTACATATGGGGAAAACGTCTCCACTGTGGCTCTGCCCACTTGGCGATGGCATATTCACTAATTGATATTAGCACCCAAGGCCAAGAGAAAGGAAGGTTTGCTTACTTTCCCCAAATATCCCATGTAGGTGGAGCTTTGTCTACTTCCTTTTGCATCAGCAGGTGAATTGCCGCAATGAGCATGTACCTCGAAGATATGTCATCGCCTACATAGTTACTCCCAGGTTACAACGACATCCAATTGGGTAGACCTTGTCTCTCTTGGCCTTTTAATACCCATACAAGGCTTCAGCGATATCAATGATGGCGAGCAGGATTTGTCATCGTCCCTTGATAGCACTATCATTCTCAATAATTTTATTATTATTATTATTATTATTATTATTATTATTATTATTATTATTATTATTATTATTATTATTATTATTATTATTTTGTGGAGGTTTCATTGCAACTATCCACAGCAGTTGTTAGGACTAATTTGTTAGCTTGGATTTCTTCCATTTTCTTGATATTCGTAATTGTTTCTACTTTACAAATAATTCAGTGCAAGTAGTTCATCCACATAATGAACCAGTCTATAGCTCATTTGTTAGATCTACATCTATTCAGGGCGGGAATACAAAAAGATAATCCATTTTGTTTATCTCAGGTTTCGACACTATAGCCTTCTGTTTGCAGCATGTCAGAGCGGTCACTAGAAGTAGAATTTAAATGAAAAGCAATGATACCTCATTTCCCTCAATTGTTAGAGTTGTAAAGTCAACGCCATTGTTTTATTTCAGTTAATGTAACCCATTGTTATTTTTCTTGGTTTTATTTATATCATATAACACCCTAAACAGCGCTTGTATACTCGCTGCAAATAAAAGGTACTGGTAGGAGTCAAGATTTTGAGGGCAAGCTCAAGCTATTATTTACCTGCTTCAATATCAATCAAATGTAACACGATTTATATTGATATGCATGGAAAGGAAAATATATTGAAATCAGTTTGAATGAGGAACATATTGTTATAATCACTGTGTTTTAATAGATATGTTTTAGAGGTACAAATAAAACATCTAACACTATACATAATTAATTTTACAAAAAATCTTCGTCGTCGTCACTCTCGAGGAGGAGGTCATCATCCACGTTTTTCATCGTCGCTTTGCGAGATCAATAATGACTGGTCCCACGCAATGGATAATGTCCGATTTCAAGTACTCTTCCTCAAAATGACGTGTTGTCTAACAGCTCCTGCCCGCACTTTTGGGGCGGCCAAGTAACCATTACCCACCATAGAAATAATTACCTATTCACACTAGAGTAAATCTTGCCACAGGTCTTCTCGCTTCAATACAAAGTGGTAAGCCATAGCACAAATGCAGTCTTGCAACCACGGGGACAATTCCATATCCTGCTGGCCATTATCGAATTTCTCGAAGCCTAAATTCTTTAAGCATATCCATTCACCGCCTACCCTGGTGGATGGGCGGAGCCACTTTTTTATGACGTCATATTATGTTTACGTCACGAATTGTTTTAGGATCCTTGTCTGTGATTTTCTCGGTCCCGGCATCGGTGACTTCATTTACTCTATAAATATCAAAACTATCGAACTTAGGCTCTAAATAATACTTGCAAAAATTAGGTAGGGTTATAAAAAATACACTTGCCAACTTTCAGCTTTATCCGATGCTTTGATAAAAGTTGTTGCTGAAAAACCGTGCTTCATCGGTTCTGAATCCCTTAGTAGTTGTTTATAGATAATATAAACTAACTACCCAACTATTCATTTATAAACAATTAGTTTGGTTATTCCTTAGTTGTTAATAAAAAAGACTATTAGTTTCTGTATTCCAAATTTTTTACTAAGTTTACTGCAAAGGTACCTTTAGATTTTTATTCTAGTTTCACCCCAGCATTCACACAATGGAGTCTTTGTAGTGCATACGATCGGAAAAAAGGAAATACAGAATTAGTGAATAACGAGGGGTCCAGATGCTATGATAATGGACTTCCAAAAAGCTGCGCAAAACGCATTTTCAAATACGTTTCCAGAAACAACTATTTCTTTTTCTTGTTTCATTTAGGGCAGAATGTTTACAGGCATATTGTAGCTGAAGGTTTCAAAGTACGTTACCACGAAGATGACATATTTAGTCATAAAATGAGATGTTTTATAGCCCTAGCCTTTTTACCTGTAAATCAGGTTGCTGATGCTTTTGATGAATTGGTTGACGATGATGATATCCAAACCTATTGTTTCTTATTTTGAAAATTCATATATAGGACCAGTGAGAGGGAGAGGTGCCAGAATGAGGAAAATTAATCCAAAATTTTTAATAGAATCTTGGAATGTTCTAAACTGATGTTTGAACGGAGAATCGCGTACAATTAATAATTTGGAAGGTTTTTTAGCACATTTATAGCAAGTCTTTCCAGTATCCATCCAAACATATGGAAATTGATTGAAGCCCTTAAAAGTGAAGAGAGTTTGGCAAAAACAAAATTACAAAAGCTTAGAAAAGTGGATGAACCAGTCAAAAGAAGAAGTACAGGGATTGTGACAAGCGTATCACCATCTAGTACAGAGGTATAATCAAGCAGAAAGAATGCAGTTCAAAAGCAATCGCTCATAATATTAAGGTTTAAAATTTTTTTACTTTTAAAATACAAGAAATGTATGGTTTTTACTGTTTTACTTTTTTATATAGATACGTTTAACGACAAATGTATGGTTTTACTATTTTATTTTTATTAGATACTTTTAACGACAAACAATGTATGGTTTTACTATTTTATTTTTATGTACATACTTTTAACGACAAGAAATGTATAAAGTCTGAATAAAGAAACTAAAAGTTTTTTAAAATAAATCATTTCATTTATGTCTGCCACCCACTTTTTTATATTCTTTGTAAATAAGTAAGAAAATAACCAAACTAGTCGTTTAAAAATGACAAGCCTGGTCTGCCACCCACTTTTTTATATTCTTTGTAAATAAGTAAGAAAATAACCAAACTAGTCGTTTAAAAATGACAAGCCTGGGTACCGAATTGTCCTGGTATTCTTTGTAATGTCCTAGTACCGAAATTGTCCGGGACCGAATTGTCCGGGACCAAATTAAGTCAAACCGAATTGTCCTAGCACCATATATACATACATACATA
>NC_089786.1:38963290-38983290 GCF_040412425.1 Macrobrachium rosenbergii
GCCAGGAGTGGGATGTTCTCCAACTTCAACAGGAGGAACCTTCATATACTCAGGGAGGCCAGAGTGCTGAGAGAGGTGTTGGTGTGATTCTAGACAAATCTGTGAAACCATGTTTGATAGGCTATTGGGCTGTATCTGACAGGATTTTGTTGGTGCGTATAAAGCCACACCATTCAATATATGCATAATACAAGTATATGCACCTACATCTGAACATGATGAAGAGGATGTTGATCAATTTTATCTAGAGTTAAATCGGGCAAGAGAGCAGTGCAAAGAGCATGAAGTAATTATGGTTATTGGTGACCTAAATGCTAAGGTGGGACAAGGAAGAACAGCGGAAATTGTTGGGCCTTTTGGATTAGGTAGAAGAAATGAGAGAGGAAACAGATTTGTAGACTGGTGCTTAGAGAGAGAACAGATTATATCAAACACCTGGTTTAAGCACCACCCAAGACATCTCTGGACATGGAAAAGCCCTGGTGACAGAGTTAGAAACCAAATAGACTTTCTAACCATCAATAAAAGATTTAGGAACTCTGTCAAGCAAGTGAAAACCTACACAGGAGCCGATTGTAATAGTGACCATGTACCAGTTGTAGCAACAGTGATGGTGAAGTTGAAAAATCAGAGGAAGAGTACACCTAAATGAAAGAGGCAACTGAAATTATTGAAAACAGAGGAAATGAAGAACCAATATAATATAATTGTAAGAAATAGATATGACCAGCTTAAGGAGGAAGGCCCAGTGCTCAACATCCTCAGCAAAAGTGGCAAAATATGGAAAATGCAATAAGAGAAGGTAATGAAATAATACCATTAACAGAAAGGAGAGCTCGGAGAGAATGGATGACAGAAGATATCTTGATAATGATGGATGAAAGAAGGCTACAGAAGGGTAAAAATGAAGATAGATATAGAGCTCTGGATAGAACTATTAAGAGGGAATGCACAAGGGCAAAGGAGAAATGGATGGATGAGATTTGTGAGGAGGTAGAAGATTTGGATAAAAGGGATGAACGGAGAAAGTATGATAAGGTGAAAGAAATTACTTTTAAAAAGAAGAGAAGTATCAGCAGTGGTATAAAAAAAGCGGATGGAACCATAGTAATGGAGTCAAAAGAAATATTGGAAAGATGGACGGAATATATTGGAGAATTGTTTGATGATGATAGAATAGAACATCTAGACTTCAATGACAACGGAGAAGGACCAAGTATAATCAGATCAGAGATAGAGGCATCTTTAAAACAAATGAAAAGCGATAAAGCAACAGGTGATGATGGAATAGCAGCAGAGATGTTGGTAGCTCTGGGAGAATACATCACTGATATATTAATGGAAATAGTGGAAGGAATATATGAAGATGGAGAGCCTGCAACACAGATGTACAAATCAACATTTATCACAATGCCAAAAATACCAGGAACACTTGAGTGCAATAAACACCGGACTATCAGTATCATGAGTCAGATCACAAAAATAATATTAAGGATTGTTTTGAATAGAATAAGAAATAAGATACTCCCAGAGATTGGCAATGAACAGTGTGGTTTTATGAGAGATAAAGGGACAAGAAATGCAATTTTATTTGAGAATGTTGATGGAGAGAGCAATAGAAGTGAAAAAGATCTATATATTTGTTTTGTTGACTATGAAAAGGCTTTTGATCGGGTTAGACATGTAGACCTTATAAGGATATTGGAACAGATAAATATCGATGGGAAAGATCTAAGATTGATAAAGAATTTATATTGGAATCAAGAGGCATCAGTGAAAGTAGAAAATGACGAATCAGAGACTCAGCACATCAAGAGAGGTGTAAGACAGGATTGTGTGTTATCACCTGATCTCTTCAATTTATATAGTGAAATGATAATGAGAGATCTCAGAGATATGGAAGGAATTAAGGTTGGAGGAGTCAATATTAATAATATCAGATATGCTGATGATACAGCACTTGCTGCAGAACTCTCATGATAAACTTCAAGCTTTAGTCAGTACTTTACACGAGTCAAGCAGAGAAAGAGGTCTGTCAATAAATATTAAGAAAACAGAAGTTATGGTTTATCTCCAAAGATGAAATCCCCAAGAACAGATATAAAATTAATGCTGAAACAGTTAAACAAACCGATAGTTTTAATTATTTAGGATGCACTGTCACAAGTGATGGAAAATGCGAAAAAGAGATCAGGAAGAGAATATCCATGGCAAAAGATGCATTTGGTAAGATAAAGAGATTAGTCACCAACTCAAAATATCGATGAATCTTAGGAGAAGATTTGTGAAATGTTTTGTTTGGTCTGTATTGTTGTATGGCTGTGAAACTTGGACCTTGAGGAAGGCAGATGAGGAGAGGTTACAGGCTGCAGAAATGTAGTTTTGGAGAAGGATGCTGAAAATATCATGGACAGAAAGGAAAAACTAATGAGCAGGTATTAGAGAGTAGACATTGAGAGAACTTTTGGCTTCAGTGAGAGGTAGACAAATGCGGTTTGTGGGTCACATAGTGAGAAGACAAGAACTAGAACATCTCTCTCTCACTGGTAAAATCAATGGAAGTCGGCCAAGAGGAAGACCTAGACAAGAATATATGGATGGATTGGTGAGAATGACTGGAGGAAGAATGTCTGCAGCTCAGTTGCTGCAGAGAGCCGGAAATAGAGAGGAGTGGCGAGCCATGATTGCCGACGTCCTTGGGGATATGGCACCTGAATGATGATGATGATGATGATGATATATATATATATATATATATATATATATATATATATATATATATATATATATATATATATATATATATATATATATATATATATATATATATATATATATATATATATATATATATATATATATATACCAGTCAGGTCATCAGAATCGTAACTGATTTTAGGAAATGTGCCTATTCCACTTCCCCCGTTTTGTTCTAAAGTTAAGCCCTGAAACTACGTTTGTCAGCGGTTCGCACATACCTGGTGCACAAAAGGCCATTGATTATTTTATCGAATCATAAATGGAAAAAAGGGGCTATGTGAAACTGTTTTCTGTGCGAAGATGCTAATCGTTCCTATGTGTAGTTTGGCGTCGTTCCCACTAACGGAAAGGTTGTCTAGCTCATTTTCGCAGAACACAGGCGGCATCGAACTTTTATTTTCTTCTCGTCATCGCCTGAAGAGGGCCTCGCTAATTGTGGTTATACCTTCTCATGCAGATAAGGCAACATAGACTCTGAGACATTTTTTTTTTTTATTAAGCTCAAAAGCATTTTTGTAGAGTAAGTAGCTCTCTGCTCACCTGAAGTATGTTTTGAATTTCATCCAAGTAGTTTTCCATTTCTGACTACAGCATAATAGTAAATACATTTCATTTCTTGATCATTCTATGTTCGTTTCAAGAAATGTACAGTATATTACATTATATAAAATTAAATAGCATTTCATGGAAATTCATATATGCATCTATTCACTCATTTATTCCGACGAATGAAACAATTTACACAATAATCAGATCTATGAACCAAACAAAAACTTCTTTCAGTTTTCTTCTGAAGATGAGAGAAACCCACAAGATTCTTGTGTATAACTTGTTTACTGGTAAATATTTACATATTACTTTGATCTCGAGCACTTTCAGGTCCCTACTGCTGGGCCTTTTTCAACCAGCCTGACTACCTCATCTCTTGAAAAAGTTCAAGTTAGGACCTGAAAATCTTCTCGAGATCAAAGTAATATGTAAATATTTACCAGTAAACAAGTTATACACAAGAATCTTGTGGGTTTCTCTCATCAATCAGATCTATATTATTGATAGACGCGATATCTTTGTTGTGAACACGCTGCTCTCCCATTACCAGAATCCTGATGTATTAAGAAGGAATGCTGTCAGAACGTTTACGCAAGCATGGTATTTCATTGACATTTTTCCACCTTTGGGATCTCTTCTGTTGGACGCTTTTGAACTTCCACAGTGTCCCCTCGTTAAGGATAATTGATATTTGTCAAGTATTAGCTTTGTTTCATTAATTATTTCTTCTCGTGTTTTCTAATATTTTGCCACGAGCTCAGCGGGAGACAGTATTGATTGATTAACTGACTGATTTTCTTATGACTGCATCTCTTCCACCCCCAACCTCCTCATCCTCCTCCTCCCCGCGTTCGCCTCCTCTTCCTTCTCAATGTTTATTCATCCCTACTCCTCCTTTTCCTTCCTTATCCCTCCAGCTTTCCTTCTATCCTATCTGACTGCCTGGCTTTACATGGAGCGACTTCTGACTTGAACTTGTAATGACTCCTTGATTCACAATCTGGAATATTTTATTCATCAAACTTGTCTCTTCTCTCCATTTACCTTTCCTTCTCTCCTTTCTTTCTTCTTCAAGACTAAGTGATCACTCACTGACATTCCACTCATCTAGGATGACTCTTTTCTCAATTTTATTTCTTCTAAAGCGCAACCTCGTAATAAAGAGACATCTAGGAATTGAGAACGGACTACAGGAAAAATATTCAAGAAAATAAAAAGATCATTTATAATCTTAGTTCTATGTGAGTTTAATACGAAAAAAGAAAGTCAAAACATGGCACATGTTATGATCTGACTTAATTATATTTATTTATTCAAATCAAATTTGTTTTGGTATCTTGCATCGTCTTCCAATTAGAGAAAAATAATGCCTACCTGTATGTTCAAATTTCTCTGAATAATGCCAGTTTTTACTTGCATGACTTCTTGTATTAAATGTAAGGCTTATTACACAATACCCCATCTGGACACTGATAAGATGTGCCAGAAAACTCCTGCAGACCATAAATGATTTCATCTGATAGCCACTTTGCTCTATTCGTAGACCCCTCCGACTGGCATTTGATAAAATCATTCAGTACAGAAAATCCCCCTTTTTTTTCTGTACTTTGATCTTTGATGTTCAGAAATGTTTGGATCATGCAGGATATTGCATCGACATGTAATTATTACATATACATAATACACAGTTCTCTGTAGTTTTTTTTCTATCATTGTTTTAGTTACAGGATTGAGGTCGGTATATCCTTGATCTATTTTACAGGTATTAAGCAAAGAGAATCTAGAAGAATGAGAACAAGAAGCTGGATTTTGAAATTATCAAATGATTTGTCAAAGTAACAGACTTGTCATTTCCGCTGAGAGAGAGAGAGAGAGAGAGAGAGAGAGAGAGAGAGAGATTTTCTTGTTATATCAACGGTCTTTTCAATGTTGCTATATAAGTGACAAATGTGTTAATGAACCTTTAGTGGTTCATTGCTAATACATAAACTTTCATTACGTAAGATAGGCTATCAGAGTACTTGTTAGTTATCAAAGAGTACTGGAAAATTTTCAGTAAATTAAAGTTTTCATTTGTATTTTGTGCTGTGTTATATTGAGGCCTAGTGCATTTTGTAATGGAATAAGTTAATTTCTGTCACAAAGTTTTTATTAAAAAAAAGAAAGTTGAGAGAATGAACATTAATTGCCTATTCTAGGAGACCGTTCTGAGTTGGCTTTTCTTCAAACGGAAGTCAGCTCCTTCCCATAAGCTCATTTTACCATTCATTTAGTAATTTCAACTCACTGATGAGAGTTTTACTATTTGTTATCCCGCAAATGAAGTGCGTACCCAGAAGTGTTGTAGGTATTTGGTTGATGGTTGATGGAAAACCTTATTCTCTATCTCTGCTGACGAGGCAAGAGTTTCAACTTCTGAAGTTTGCACTTTTTGACGTTTGCAATATCTTCCGCGGACTCTTCTAACTCGTGCGTGTCTTTGTTCTAGAATTATGTTTTTTAACCCTTTAAACTCCTAAATACTTTCAATGACTGCATCGCTGCGTCTTTAACCTGATTAAACAGAAAAATATAAACATTAGGTTTGAAGGACAGGGTACCCCTCATTACGAAAACGGACAAGGGTCGGAGTTATCAAAATAAAGAATGAATACTAACTATACAACTAAACTGATGAAATAGCCTAATACCAAAGACGGTAGTTAATGCTATTGAACAATGGTCGTGTGGTATTGGATCAAGTTTTCTCCTTCTGTAACCAGCTATTGCATTTAAAAGTCGAGCAAGATTACTGCTACCAAGCAACGCCAACCGGATAACGGGGCATATATTCAAAATCTTACGTTTGTGACGTCGTGACTTATCTAACAATCTTGTGTAGATTATGATGACGGAATTCCAAAACTACGTCTAAAAATTATTCATATCGTACTGAAGAACAACAACAGCTGCTCAAAGGCATCTTTCCGTCTTCAGATAAATTTTGATGGCCCTGATGTTATTCGCACCGACACTGAATGCAAAAGAAGAGGTTTAAATGAATTCGGAGAATTCGGTCACAGTTTTACTGAGAAATGTTAATTGATTTATACTTTCCATCACCTTCTTTGTGGCCATAACTTGAGGATAAGTGATGTTTGCGAATCGTACTCAGAAAATGTATACTATTTTTGACAGTACTCTCTGTTACATTTCAGATGACACGGTTTGTATTTACATAACTAACTGTTTCGTTGATAGAGCTTCGAGTAGAGCCTTAGAGTTTACAACTCATTTGACTACATAATAGGGACACGAAAGTTGATAGTACCCTACGTATACAAAAAAAAAAAAAAAAAAAAGCCAGCTCTGAATGGGTTGCATTTATTCTTTCTATCAGTAACCTCTGATTAAGTTCTAGCGCATCTAACTGAAGAATGCTTTCAGTTGCAAGACATGGATTTATGAGGTCCTTTGACAGTTATGAAGTGTTCTCTGCTTTTAAATTCCACTTTTAAAGAAGAAGAGGGAATAGGAAAAGAAAGCTAATCGGATGGAGAGACAAAGATCACAAATGAGAGGAGTAATGATATTTGAGAGAGTTATCGACTATTGAAAAAAATAATTCCTTTCCTTGCAGTTGTTCCTTGGAATTTTTTTCGGCGGGATTGTAAAGTAGTCAGAAACTGGGCCGCAAAAATTCTTGGCTAAAGACTTGTAGGGCGCCGCCTGGGCCATCCGGGCAACCGCCGTCCAAAACAACAAATTTGACCAGCCGCGGAACATCGAGTTTCCCCAGAAAACAAATCATAGACGGACGGCTGCAGCAGCGGTTGTCATGTATCTGCAGTAACTACGGTACCTCATTTGTAAAAAAAAAAAAAAACCTCTGTAAATGTAAAACGCTTCAAGCTTTCGAACCATTTGTAATGGAGAGCTTTCCCTATTTTGTACAAAGAATTGTTAACTGTTTTCCAGGTGTAAGAAAACACACCTGACTTTAAAATTATGCCTGGCTTGCTCTGATGTTAGATGCTACCGTTCCGTTCGCAGAGGTCCATGTCGTGTCAGGAATTTGTGGCTGCTCTATGAGCAAGAGCCCGTGCTGGCATAAAGCCAATTTAATAAAAACAACAATAAATTAGTAAGTACCCTGACGCTGCCTCTTACTTACCTCGTCTCTACAGGCTAAAGAAACAAAGTTCCAACACATCTACTTTCTCTCACACGGAGAGAAACCTTTTTTTAATACATAACCTCTTGCCAAGATGTGGAGGAAGAGAATTTATAATTTATGAGAACAAAAATAATTATAAATAAGTTAAACTACCCTTTCATATGATAACATTAGTAATAAACTAAGGCACTAGCGTACGCCTATTTAAAGTAGCATTACTATACAGCCTCTCTAGAATCAATATACATCGGCAGCAGTATTATTCCCCGGAAGAAAGAACCTCAGTGTGATAACGTGGCATTGCTGCAATGCGGAAGTAATTACTGAATAAATGAATGGAATGACGCAGATGTGTAGAATCACAAGACTTATGATTCTTCATATTAAATCCCCAGTATCAACCTGGTGTACAAATGGCCTATATAAAACATAAATAGTCAAATATTACTGATACTGAGAATCAGAGACAGGGAGACCGTCTGACGTTGACCAAAGGATACATTCATACGTCAGTTTTGCACAAACAGACTACAAGGCGCAATAGTAACCAATAACTTCACGAGGACAGCAAAGATCCCAGTTTCATCCACAAGTGATGGAGATTTCAGTCGATGAATCTCGAGAAGAAGCGAACCTCATTGGATGAAGCTGGAGTTTGAGTAAAATGATCGACAATGGTTAAACACATGTGCTCATGATGAAAGTGTATAACTTTCATGCTTTTTCTGTTAATGTATTTGTTTGTGTTTATCTTATATAAGTAACCACTTTTATTCATGTTCTTCTTTTCACTTTTATCCTGACCTTTTTGCCATAAATGTCACATTTCTCTCGTATTGATACATTTCATAATAAACATTAATTTATCAGTTTATTTATTTGTTCATCTATTCACTCACTGCGGTATTTATCTTTCTTTTTATTTTAATATATTAGCAACAAGATCCGTGTCACTAAGAGTAATGAACATTACATTGTATTTTAAGCATTAAAATACATATAAAATGTTATACTTACGAAGTTTCTAACTATAAAAAATCCCATAATAAAAGCGTAAGACACAATTTCATATCTTATGTAGAGAAATCTTTATTTTATTAGATACACAAAGGTTTATATACTTTCCCGTTTATTCCTCATTTCTTGAACTCTATCTTTTGACATTTCAGAGACTGTTGTAAAGTAATAATCGGAAGACAACAACTGCTCTCAAAGAGGTTTATCATTATTTTGAGATGATTTGTTCTTCAGGAGGCTCGACTGTCTAAATTACTGATGCTGTACAGTTCCCTAAGGTAGACAGGCGTACGATCGAGGGTAGATCTCGCCTTGCAGGAAACCTGAAGAGTAAGCTCCCTGCCCTCTAGACTAACATCTTTATTTATTTCATTTTATGTGATAAATTCGTTAGCAGCCTAATAGTGAAATAAGATGAATAAATAGAAATGACAGTAATAAAAAAAATAAATAAAAAAAGCAAAGGTTATGCTTTGAAGTAAGAAGGGTATGCGAATCTCGGTGTGGAGGCAATAAATACATGGATGGAGAGAAGAAGGAAGAAGGAGGTGCAGAAGAGGAAGGGATAAAATAGCTCATAGCAATAAAAGCTTTATCACGTTGACTGCCAGATGCTCCCCGTTGCCTTTAGGAAGAACTTGAGTGTCATCAGGTGATGCTGAGCAAAATAAGGAAGCTTCTTATAAACGAAAAATAATGTCTTTCAGTTAGCGTGGAGTGCTACTTTTTTTTTAAATTAGGATTTGGGTAAAAATACTGATAACTTCCACATCTCAATAATTTCCAGCGGAGGTTATTTAGGGATCGTGTTCTCTACGGTGATCTCGTTGCCCTGAGGCCAGACCAGACTGATTTTCCGGCAGCTCCAATAACTGAGGGCTGCTTTATCTCGACTCCCTTTGAAAGCAGCAGTTACCGTCCAATCGATGTTTTTTTTTTTTTTTTTTTTTTCTGAGGCAAACCACGCGTGTTATAAACGATGGCCAATAAATAAGAATAATGGCATTTTCGATAGTTATGGACAATAAAGAAAATATGCTGCGTGCGGCTTGTGGTTCGAAATAAATATCACGGCGTTATTTTCTGTTTGTCCGCAAACAAAGACCAATATTTCAGTCCAAGTACTTGGACGACACCTCAGGTTTTCCTTATTATTATTATTAATTGCCTTTCAAGAAAAACGACGAGTAATTTAATTCACGAGAAATATTTCAATAAAAAATCGACGAGTAATTTAATTCATTTACTGAGAAATATTTCAATATAAAAATCAGAGTAATATTTTTTAGAAATGCTAAGAAATGAATACTTTCGGAAGCGTCACTATTTATCTCAGCGACCTAAATAATCACTATTTTCATTTAAATTTACAAAAATAGAATGATATGATAATCAAACAAAATAAAGATCATTTATATATTATTTGAAATGCGTAATATTCTCATTTACATCAAAAGGAAAACGCTAGAAGAAATAAACTTTGAAAACTTATTTCCAGGGCATCAGGACCCCAGACTGAGTCACAGTAGCCAAATTTATCTCTATATAAATATCCTGCATAAAAATTCAAGGATCAGTTTCACAGCAATCTACAGATTAATTACACTGATATCTTTGTTTCAGGAATTTTTTACACACACACACACACACACACACACACACACACACACACACACACACACACACATATATATATATATATATATATATATATATATATATATATATATATATATATATATATATATATATATATATATAGATTATTTCATTATATATGGTTATGACAAAATCAAAGTGATGACAAGAAATATGCGAGTCTTATGCTACAAATTATTTCGTGAGCCCTAAAAGAAATTACGAGATACGTTCAGGAAAATCTATTCACTATGTGCTGTATTTTAGACAAAGACAACTAAAAGAAGGGAGTAGGAAATAAAAATAATACTTGCGAAATTAACGATTTCAAGGATATCCATAGATCGCATTCGGTCATGTTCCAAGAAGCAAGACACTTCTAACAGTTTAGAGTCTTTGGCAAAGACAACATCGTTCTAGTTCGGACATTTGAACCTTCGGACCTTCGAATGTAGCATCGTTCTGGGCGGTAGTACTTTTAACTGGAGTTTGCTAAGTAATCTTTTTTTCCTCAGGGGTGGCATATTTAATTCCTCCTTAATTTATCGTAGCGTAATTGGTCCTGTTGTGAAGTTTTTACGAAAAAACCGTTTATCACGCTACTAAATTACAGTTGGCGCTTGAGATTTCCATCGATTGTTGTCACGTCGTTGGTCAAGTTATAATAAACTATGGACTTCTGCAAGGTAACACTGGAACTTTACTATAGTATTTTGCTAATAATATCGTATATTTGTTGTGGGGATTTTGGAATCTTGCCGCGTGTTTAGTCTTGTACAAATCTTTGGCAGTCAAAACTATTTCCGTGGCATTTACCCATAAACTGCCCTGAGTAGAAGCCCAAAATTTACAAGATTTAGAGTAAATTACGCACAGCTCTAAAGCTTTGTCTTTTCAGAATGTTTTCTGTACAAGTCTGACTGTGAGTTCCTATTCCAACGGTAAAACTTCACGCATGATAAAGTTGTTCTTTAGCAACAGGTATGTAGGAGGTATTTTTTCCCGCCATGTTTAGTTTGAAGACATTTTTTTCATAATTTATTTTTGTCATAAATTTACTTTTAAATCTCTATAAATTTATTTTTGATTTGTCATAAATATACTTTTTTAAGTTTTTGAAATAAATTTACTTTTCAATCTTTTAAATGATTTACTTTTTCAATTTGTCATAAATGTACTTTTTTTATTTGTCATAAATTTACTTTTTTTTTATTTCCATAAATTACTTTAATTTTTGTAATAAATTTACTTTTATAATTTGTATATACTGTTCTTGAACAACTTCGCCTTATACTCCACCCCTTTAACGGCGGCGCCCGTAGAGGGGTGGGGGAGCCCCCATGTTCTGCATAGTAGGTCGTATGACCTACTATGCAGGTTCTTGGTTGTTTTTGAATAACAAGTCAACTAATTAAACTTTCTTTCGGGTGGTAAGTACAGATTTAATCTATTGCTTAGTTTTCTTGTAAGTTCAGATAAGTATTAGGCGTTTAAATGTGCTTGGCTACCCCACACTCGCTTAAGTTTGCTAAAGCCCGCTAAGGTTTGAGGAAAATTAAATATTTATGCCATCAAACGGCAATATTCAGCATCAAAACAAATTTGTGTACAGACAAGTTTCGGTCAATATTCATAAAGGTTTTGACCGAATTAACATTGTCAAGCGTAAAGGTGGCGTTACACTTAATAGAATTTTCAGAAGATTCGAACTCAGTATTTCAATTGTCGCAACCGAAAAATTCTGGGGTTCTAGGGAAGCTGATACCAGGACAACTCATCACCGTAAAAGTCATATAGGACAACTGATGTATAGGACAATTGATGTATAAGACAACTGATGTATAGGACAACTGATGCATAGGACAACTGATAACAGATATAAGTATTTAAACTTGAAAAAAAATAACCTACTTAAAAATAGTTATTAAAGGATGTAAGTATGTTTTTAGTTCATGTGCGTAAGTGATCACTGAACTCTTTAATTACTGACTAGCGTCCTTTAAGTTTCATTGCGCATGCTAGTTACTGTTCGTCCAACAAAAAACTCACAAAGGGTCGTCATAGCTCTTCAACGAAATTGATTTATTCCTATTTTTTGTACTTATCAAGTCAGTTGGTTTTGTATTATTGTCATGTCTTCAATTGCTTTAAAATTTTCTTTAGCCCTTACAATGCCATATTATATAAAATCTCAGAGAGGAGCTAATAATCTTGTGGATGATAACTACGTATTCAATTTTCACAGACAGAATGCAGATTAATCAAGAAAAGTACTGCAATGTGAACCAAAGATATGCAGAGCTCGCGTTTAAACAATGGCTGAGGAGGACCCATTAGAAATATTCTTCAACAAGGGAACACTTTCATAGCGCTGATGTGAATAAGTGAAATCGAGAAGTGTACTCTGTTCTATAAAAGCCGAAGTCTTGTCTTCATCACAAGAGCCGGCGAGATGAGGCGTTGGCTGGACTGCCAGCAACAATCGCTAATCACGAAGCATTCGTCGGTGGCGACAGCAAAATAATTGTGCTCCCCCAGAAAGATATGGTTTTGATATCCCGGTATTGTACTGCAAATTTGAACCAAGGAACCATTTTTGGAATTTGATACTAGCATAGATAGTGAGGAAAGAATGCCAATTTTCGCCTCATCAACAGGGCTAGATAATCTTGTTAAAATTCGTGATTGGACTGGCGATGGCACATTTAAAATTTGTCGATCTATATATTACCAGTTATATACAATCAGCATTCAAATGGGTAATTTGAATGTACCTCGTGTTCTCGCCTTGTTACCCAACAAGCGACAATCAACTTGTGATCGGTTGTTTTCTCAGTCTTTCCCCCTGATATTCAGCCTAAAAGGTGTATGACGGGACTTCGAAAAAGCCCCCCATGAATTGCCTTATTTCAAGATTTCCTGATATAAGGGGCAACTGGTTGTTATTTCCTTCTCCAAACCTCCACCGACAACTTGTCGAGCTAGGTCATGGAGATGAAGTATTTCGTCTAAAGACAGCGCTTTACACCACTTGTTTTTTTACCAGTGACTGATGTTATTGTTGAATACGAAGAATTGTCGGACGAGGGTAGTTTGCAACAAGAATTTGTCGTATTTTGAAATGACTTACATAGGACCCGAAAGAATAAGAGGCTCTAGAAGACGACGTCTGGCTTCAATATTTCCAGCTGAATTATGGAATATTTCAGAGATCAACCAGCATGACTAGAACTAATAATAGCCTTAAAGGTTTTCATAATGCCTTACAAAATTCAGTTTCATGTTAACATCCGAAAATTTGAAAATTAATAAATACACTAAAGTGGGGGGCGATTTTGGCGCAGAATAAGAAAACTGATTTGTAACGGGGAGTGCAAATAACTTCAAAATAGGTTTACTAAGCGTGCAACAAGCGACTGGTATCTTGACTTGAAAAGTATGATCCTTGCTAGAAAATGAATGTCTTAAAAGCTGTGGCAATCTGCACTAAGTTTTAGTAAATTCTTTTTATATTTGGTCTTTAATGTTTTTAGTTTTTATTTTCCTCTAAAAAATTTTCTTTTAATATTTGATTCTTTCTTCATTTGTCTTTCAAAATTAAATCATTATCACTTTATACCTGTTATGAGTTGTACTATGTATCAGTTGTCCTAGATATCAATTGTCCAGGTATGAGTTGTCCGATATGAGTTTTCCCGGGATGAGTTGTCCTGGTATCAGTTGCCCTTGCACGAATTTCTGGTTATAAGGGTTATAGGAAGCTCCCTAAACGTGCGGGTCGTTTACGATAATAGGGCTTGCTTACACAATAGCTAACCTCTTGAAAATCATCAAAACCACGCAAAATTTTCCCCAGACAGAGATTATGCCCAGAGAAATGTTTGGATTTCTGCTGTTAGCAGATGGAATTAGTGTTATGAAGTTTGTCAGTAACTTAAAGTGAGAAACTTTCAGCTCCTGTTAACAGACAACACGAAAGCAATTCTTTGTTTATTTGAAATTATGGAAATCTCAAGTTATGGATATTTTTTGCACAGAATAATTTGAATATTTGTTTACTTTGAGTGGGGTGTAGTCAAGTCGTTTGTCAGGTATGTTGGTTAGTTTTGATACTATTAGGTTAATCATAGCATATGCAGTGTATTTATGATACTGTCCTCTAACATTGAGGTTGTATGTTGCTCTATGAATACAGGCGATGAATTTGTTATTCTGAATATAGGCAATGAGTTTGTTACTCTACAAACACAGACAATGAGTTCATTATCCAATGAACATAGGCGATAGATTTGTTACTCTGTGAACACAGGCAATGAATTTGTTACTCTGTGAACAAAGACAAGAAGTTTCTTACTCTGTGAACACTGGCAAGGAGTTTGTTACTCTGTGAACATAGGCAAGGAGTTTGTTACTCTATGAACACAGGCAATGAGTTTGTTACTCTGTGAACACAGGCATAGTTTTGTTACTCTATGAACACAGGCAATGAGTTTGTTACTCATATTTTGTTACTGATGAATACAGGCGATGTGATTATTACTATGAATACAGGCAATGAGGTTGTTACTCTGTGAACATAGGAAATGAATTTGTTACTCTGTGAACACAGGCAATGAGTTTGTTATTCTATGAACACAGGTAATGAGTTTGTTACTCTGTGAACACAGGCAATAATTTGTTACTCGATGAATACAGGCGATGTGTTTATTACTCTATGAATACAGGCCATGAGGTTGTTTCTCTGTGAACATAAGCAATAAGTTTGTTACTCTGTGAACACAGGCAATAATTTGTTATTCTGTGAATACAGGCGATGGGTTTATTACTCGGTGAACACAGGCAATGAGTTTCTTACTCAGCGAACACAGGCAATGAGTTGTTACTCTGTGAACACAGGCAATGAGTTTTGTTACTCTGTGAACACAGGCAATAATTTGTTACTTGACGAATTGTGTTTATTACTCTATGAACACAGGCAATGAGGTTGTTACAACATAGGCAATAAGTTTGTTACTCTGTGAACACAGGCAATAATTTGTTATTCTGTGAATACAGGCAATAGGTTTATTACTCGGTGAACACAGGCAATGAGTTTCTTACTCAGTGAACACAGGCAATGAGTTGTTACTCTTTGAACACAGGCAATGCGTTTCTTACTCAGTGAACACAGGCAATGAGTTGTTACTCTGTGAATGCAGGCAATGAGTTTGTTACTCTGTGAGCACAGGCAGTGCGTTTGTTGCTCTGTGAACATAGGCAATGAGCTGTTAGTCTGTGAGCACAGGCAATGAGTTTGTTACTTTGTGAACACAGGCAATGAGTTTATTCTATGAGCACAAGCAATGAGTTTTCTCCTTGAACACACGCAATGACAAAGGTCTTAAGCTACGTGACTAGATATAAAGCAGGTGAAAAGAATTTTAAGTTATAGTATACATAATAAAAAAAAAATCTGAAATATTGAAGTTAAGGCTCATGGTAAAATATACAGTAGGATTTAAAGCAGGTAAAAGAATTTAAAGTCATTGATTATAAAAAAATATTCAGAAATACTGAAGTTGAATTCTTGTTAAAGTTTTGCGCCACGTTTTTAATGGGGGTGAAGAGTTTCTTTTACGAAAAACATTTAATAATTTGTTTTAATGATTTCCGTTTAATAGGTCACTTCGATTCTGAATAACCTCATAAGTCAAAGCACTTTGATTTTTTCCGAAATTTCATATTCCATTCAATTTAATATGTCACTGCTGTGCATTTCAGGGCATGTCTAATAGATTCTCGTCGATTAAATCTTGACAAAGCATTGGATATGGATCGTATTTTGGAAATAGCTATTTGAAACCACAGTCTAATTGGAAGAAATATGCAGTGATGTTTAATGTGGATAATTTAAAGGGAAACTTAGCTAAATTTAGTAAGCACCCACAGAGATGCTAGATGTGATGTAAACTATGACGTCAGGCGTAACAGCAGGGTCCCCAGTAGTATGATAATGGTCGTAGAAACACAAATATTTGACCCTCTTGTACAATAAGCAATACCTCGAGTAGGATATGCGATAATTATCGAAATTTTATTTTCTCTATTTCCATCAAATGTTCTTCAGTTGTGGCCTGCTCAAAGCACAGGACCCTCATTCACACAAGGCTGTCTTAATCTTAACAAACAACAGCATATCCTTTCACATAATTTTATATTACAATATTTTTTTTCATATAGCCTTCAGTTTCAATAAAGTTCAGTATAATCAATGGATTAGTGAAGTATAAAATTTAGGGCATAGCCCAAACGCTTGGACTATGAGTTACGAGCATCATTCAGCACTACAATGTAGTTATGATTAATAAAAAAAGAAGAAGAAGAAGAAAAAAAAAAAAAATATATATATATATATATATATATAATATATATATATATATATATATATATATATATATATATATATATATATATATATATATATATATATATATATATATATATGTATATATATATATATATATATATATATATATATATATATATATATATATATATATATATATATATATATATATATATATATATATATATATATATATATATATATATATTATATTTATATTTATACATACATAAAATAAAAATTGTAAATTAAATAGTCAAAATAACTGAAAATTTAAAGAGTGAGTAATTTCTTATCCATAGAAAATAAATGAACAGATAAAACCGGGAATACATAGACCCACTAATACCACTCAACAACCCTGCAACAAACATTAGTGTTAGTTTCAGTAAATGAATCAAGCGTATAGAAACGACAAAACTGACACAGAG
This sequence comes from Macrobrachium rosenbergii, assembly GCF_040412425.1. Classification (NCBI taxonomy): domain Eukaryota; kingdom Metazoa; phylum Arthropoda; class Malacostraca; order Decapoda; family Palaemonidae; genus Macrobrachium; species Macrobrachium rosenbergii. The sequence continues at coordinate 38,980,227 of NC_089786.1, forward strand.
GCACACATATAAAATAATGAAAGGGGAGTAGTGTGCTTTACCAAGTACTGAGGATTTATTATGGGACTGATCATGCATTAAGGAATTGAAGGTTAGACCACTTGCGTTATGTTACGTTCATTTAGCAGGACTAAGCAGGTACACGTGAACCAGATCTTTTGTGGAGACAATATAAAGCAACAGAAACTCCAGGGCAACAATGGTTTTCACAGTGTGTTACTGTCAGACTTGGTGCATATTTCAAGTCAAAAGAAACGTGAATTGCGCCACGGAACTGTAGTACACAATTAATATTCTCATTTGATACCAATTCCCTTATTGCACTCTACTTAGAGACATTATTCATCGAAAAAATGAGAGAGAGAGAGAGAGAGAGAGAGAGAGAGAGAGAGAGAGAGAGAGAGAGAGAGAGAGAGAGAGAGAATGAGAATGTTGAGGGTAGGTGTTTGAGTGTGTGTCTAATGAAGTAGCTTTACTGCAATGAGACCAATTTAGACTAATTTAGCTAAGTTTCCCTTTAATTTTTCTTTGATTTACTCAGGACTGGTTTGTTTAGGGCTTCATAGTATTTCCAAAATACGATCCATTCCGATGCTTTGGATACTATTCAATTAGACACGGCCCTGAAATTCACAATAGTGAGGATAAAATTTTCTAACAACTATCCATGAAATCCCCATTGAACTTAGTAAGGCATTACTTAAGGCTCTTTGCAGCGTCCCTTTGTCCCCTTTAGACGTGTTTACTGGAGGGTTTCAATCTTGACTGCCGTTAGATATAGTGCAACTGCTTTTTCTCATGATTGTGTTTTCCTGAAATGACCTCATAGGTTCCAGCGCTTAGCCTTATTTGTTTTAATGGGTCTCAATTTAATTTAGACTAATTCTCAGGACTTTTGTTTTGGATTTATTACGGAAATTGGCTTAGTGAGCAAAATAGTTGAACTTAAAAAAGACTGTAAAACTGAAGGTTAGATTAGAATGCTAATTGTGGATTAATGAATTTGTTTTAATGTAAAATATTTATTATAAAAACCTATTAAGGAATTTGCAAAATTAATGAATGAAGTAAATACAGTTATAAAAACCTATTAGTACATAGGCCCCATATTTTAGAAATGATTTCTCAATACGGTTTTTAATAAACTGGTTGCTCTAGAACAGAATGGTTGTGGTAAAATGTTAATTACCTTTTAAATTCGCCTAGATAATTGTAAAGAAACGAATCTGAGAAACTGGTACCAGGCACGAACAATAAGCATTATAGTGAAAGAAGTGACTCTAAAATTATTGAGGTTAATTACCTGGATGATTGTCTTAGTTTGCTTGGAAAAAGGTAAACGCCACTAAGGGTTCCTTTACGAAGACATCTCAGAATGCTGCTAAGTGAGGAGCGAAAACAAATTGCTGAGGCCGAGGAATAACATCAACAAATATAAACCCATCGGCCCATAGCTACAACCCCTTTCATTCCTTTCACTGTACCTCCGTTCATATTCTCCTTCTTCCATCTTTCTTTCCACCCTCTCCTAACAACTGCGAGGTTTTCCTCCTGTTACACCTTTCAAACCTTCTTACTGACTGTCAATTTCCGTTTCACCGCTGATTGACCTCATAGGCGCCAACGCTTGGCTTTTGGCCTAAATTCTATATTCCAGTTGCAGTTCAACAAGCATAAAGCTATAAATGAGTAAACAGCAATATACGTCATTGTGCATGACACTTAGGAATGATGGTTTGCGTTTAGGAATTATGGAATGAAAACCTTCTTTCAGGGAGCCGTGTGATCTCATGGTATCTAGGCCCCGCAGGTGGGATAGCGCTGTCAGTGCACCTCACGTGGTGCACTTTAGGGCATTACTTAAGGTTCTTTGCAGCGTATTTTTGGCCCCTAGCTGCAATCTCTCTCATTTCTTTTACTGTGCCTCCGTTCATATCCAGTTTGACTTTCCACCCTCTCTAAAAAAAAATTTCCGAGTGCAGCGCGAGGTTTTCCTCCTGTTATACCTTTCAGACCTTCTTACTGACTGTCAATTTCTCTTTCAGCTCTGAACGACCCCATAATTCCCAGGGCTTCTATTATCTTATCTATGGCATTTAAGGCGACATTTAAGGCCTCGTCCACGCAATCGGCTATCGCCCGGTTGTTCTGGTCCTTTAACCTGCTCCATCCCCCTTGGCATAATTGTTATGTCCTCACTTGCTTGTAGGTGAATTCAATTGTTGTCTTGTTGGGCAATAGCACATGAGTGGTAGCCAGGACCATGCACGAAATATATATTTATATATAAAAAAACGCGTACATGGTATTAATCGTTGATGCGTAAAACATCATGAACACCGCGTACAAGAATTTTAGCTTATGTAAACAATGTGGTATAAAATAAGTATTGTGAAGCCTTGTGATTGATTGATATATATATATATATATATATATATATATATATATATATATATATATATATATATATATATATATATATATATATTATATATATATATATATATATATATATATATACATACATACACACACACACACACATATATATATATATATATATATATATATATATATATATATATATATATATATATATATATATATATATATATATATATATATATATATATATATATATATATATATATATATATATATATATATATATATATATATATATATATATATATATATATATATATATATATATATATATATATATATATATATATATATATATATATACATATACATATATATATATATATATATATATATATATATATATATATATATATATATATATATATATATATATATATATATATATATATATATATATATATATATATATATATATATATATATATATATACTGTATATACATATACATACATACATATATAATAGTTACACCTGTGAGCGCCGTGAGTGTTAATTTATGGGAAATTTAGATAGCATCGTTATCCTAGACAAGAAAGGGAAAGGGAAGTGTAAGTCGCCAGAGTGATAGCCTGAGTATGTACTAATTAGTTTATTTACAATTTACAGAGTAAAATTA
>NC_089786.1:38988290-39002817 GCF_040412425.1 Macrobrachium rosenbergii
GATATTTATTTGTGCAGAGATACTATGACTTTAACTGCTAATGGAACTAAGTAAATGCTTTGCTTTGCATGCAGAAGAGACGAGCAAACAAAATTGCTTTTATCCTATTGCATCTTTGACGCTCATCTCTTTGCTAACCAATGAAGCTGGAAGCACAGTCCGAAGGAAATAGTCTTTTTGATTCGCAGTTTGCATGATCTATTGATCATAGGAATAAACCCAAGGCTCAGTTTTTATTTCCATATATCTCTGCCACATATTTGGAAAATGGGAATTAAGATAAAAAATGGATCGTGGCACTTAAACATAGTCAAATAGGACTATAAGGGGTCAAAACGTAAGGAAAACTTTTATTGAAGTTATTTTCTGACACACGACATGGATCATTTAAAATCAGTTGACCTCATTTCGTTCTTGTGATAAAACTAATTGAGTAAAAGGCATTCTTTATAATAGGATCTGACTTTTTGAGAACCAAAGCATCGGAATAAATGGAATTCAGAAGTTTCAGGGAGAATACAAATGTCATTTAAAATTCAAAGGACATAAATTGTTTTGGGGAAACAAGAAAGTTTTCTCTTAATATAAAAAGTCAGCTTTCTTGCTTAGAAACAGGGTGACGTTATTTAGCATGCTATGGATGCTATCTTGCTTGCTCATAATAATGCCTTGAAATATTATCATAAGATTTTTCTATTCTTAATATTTTCTTAACTTCTTTTTACGGATGATATGATTATTTCTGTTGACTTGTTCATATATTTTTATCTGTAACATTTTTTTTTTTTTTTTGGCTTGTCAATAATATTATTTTTCCTTCTTAAACTCAGAAGAATTCTTTTAAAGTCCCGCTTAGCAAGTGCGTATGATTTTTCTTTGATCAATTTGAATAAGTGATTACCGTGAATAATAATAAAACCTTTGGTGACAGAGAATGATGTGGTATTGATAATTAAACAGAAGACAGCACGAGAGTAACTCTTGTCATAAATACGATGAAATCTTGAGCGATTTAGTTCCTGATGTGAATATTCCATGGAGGCGACCTGCCAGTGACGTAATACGAACACTATTGATCAGTCTCCAGACATGACAGAAGTCTGTTTCAAAGCTATTTTGCTTTCTTTTCTTAGTTCACGGGGATAGAACAATAGTAAAATTATTTGCAAATAAAAATAAAGGTTCAGGAATAATTACAATGAAGGCGATTAGGATCCTGCAAGAATTAAGGAAGATTAAAGCAGCGGGCCGTTTATTGTTGGAATCGGCTGTCTAAATAAGACGATTTTTAGAATGTAAAATGACATTCACATAAGGTAGACTGCTGAGTGACTGAAAAATAACAAAGGCGTTGTTTCTCACTTCTTTAATTCTCCGCCGTTACCTTTTTTATAAAGCGTGGTGAAAACGCATAAAGAAAACAATTCCTTTGAGACTTTTAATTAGATCTCTTGTTTCTTTCTCTCATAAACTTATAAAATATCTAACAAAATTTTCATCACTGTTGTTAGAAACTGTATCAGGCATCCATTTGATTAACTCACTATACCTAATAGAAAAATTAAACAGCATGACTTTTGATTTGCAAGTTTTGATTTTGTTCTTTGTTCACACAACTGCCTTTTGAATTTATAATCAAATATCTCGAATTTTCTATTTTACTCTACCACTAACAGTTTGTCAAATTTTGGAAGTAATTATCTAGGGTATTTGTGATTGTAAGTCCATTTTCCATGGACAATTTTGTAAACAAACGTTTGGCATGGCATAAATAACAGTGAGATCTATATGTTAGGAATTTTCGGCAAGTAAGGGGTTTTTTCACAGTAACCTTTCTGTACTGAAGGTAACGAAAGGGGGAAAAAGCTGGGAATGGGAGGAGACCCACACGTCTGGGAGACAAGGAACCATATGAGAACAATAACGGCACTGACGATACATATGACCAATAAAGAGTGCATGTTACGAGCGCCTTTGTGGCTGCAGAATAAATTTTACAACTCGTTTCCGGTTGGTACTGAACCTAAAGGCCAGTTTTATCTCAGAAGAGGCATTTATAAATACTATATTATTTACACGAAAGAGAGAAAAAAAAGTTAAGTATACCTTAGTTTAACCAGACCACTGAGCTGATTAACAGCTCTCCTAGGGCTGGCCCGAAGGATTGGATTTATTTTATGTGGCTAAAAGCCAATTGGTTACGTAGCAACGGGATCTACAGCTTATTGTGGAATCCGAACCACATTATAACAAGAAATTAATTTCTATCACCAGAAATCAATTTCTCTAATTCTTCATTAGCCAGTGAGAGAATGGAACGCGGGCCCTGCAGAGTGCTAGCCGAGAACGATACCAACCCGTCCAATGAGGAACTGCACGAAAGAGAAAGTTAATATATATCTTCGTCACTGTTGATGATAGTTATATACATAATAATATGGAAAAAAAAGTCATATTACATGCAATATATCACTTTGAGTAATACGCGTTGTGTTAAATCAACAATAATTACAGGATACAAAAATAATAAGTAATTCACGAATTCTGATGTTTGTCAAATACACTCAAGCGCACACACACACACGTGTGTGTATATATATGTATATATGTATATATATATTTATATATATATATATATATATATATATATATATATATATATATATATATATATATATATATATATATATATATATATATATTATATATATATATATATATATATATATATATATATATATATATATATATATATATATATATATATATATATATATATATATATATATATATATATATATATATATATATATATATATATATATATATATATATATATATATATATATATATATATATATATATATATATATATATATATATATATATATATATATATATATATATATATATATATATATATATATATATATATGTATATATATATATATATATACATATATATATATATATATATATATATATATATATATATATATATATATATATATATATATATATATAACCTGATTATGTAATACTGGAAAAATGTCTATTAATGTACTGGGTTAACAAATGACATTGATTTTTTGTTTCACCTGCCTTCCGTTATTCCTCCCCTTTTCGACTCTTTCGTCTGTCGTTTCTTTAAAACAGCATTACAAATTGCAGGACATCCCACCATTCAGCAACTTACTGTTTACTTCCTGCAGAGCTGAGATTAAGCTCATGTAATTCCGTGGACGTTGAAGACTGCATAAAATTAAGATACGTATTTTTGTTATATAAAAAACAATTTTCAGATGTGGCTGCCAAATAGCATGAAGCAATGTTAATCATTGAGTTGATTATCACACAAAAGTATAATATTTTTCCTAATAAAGATAGATGATTCAGAACATAAACACCAACATTAAACATTAATTTTTCTTTGAAGAAGTTCTCATTGATATTACAGTAATAGAATGATGTATTTAAACCAGCTCAGTAAATATTATACCAAAAAAACTATTGGAAAATGTAGTATTTTCTCAAAATTCTAAATTAAAGTTTTTAAAGGGACAGAACTGTTAGGCGAAGCAGAATCAAATATTGTCTTATCCTAAGAGCATATATGGCAATGTCCCAGCTCTTCCGGTGCCAAAGTAAAAGGAATTCCCAAGTATGAAGTTTTATGACTAATTTTTTTTGCAAACTTATTTTGTGGACCCTCTCGGTAAGGAGTGGAGAAACCCATTATTCAGTTTATCTTTTTATTTTATTCAATTTTCTCATGAAGACATCAGAGCACCTGTCGCAACTCGGTCATTCGTCTCGCGAACAAGTGACTAACAACGCAGCACCTGCCCTTACTAACACAAGGCCGGGGGACGAGAGGAAGCTCGACCTTCGGGATACGCGTCATAAAGCTCACAGTGCTATAATAGAATCTGGTTCTAGGCAAGAACGATGGTCGACCAAAGCAGAACTTCCTGAAGAAGCGATATCGCACCCAAGCTGCCGACAGTTTGTCACGGGATTTGATTTGAAACATTCTAGAGGCAGTATTTAAAAGGATTTCCTTAGATCCGATTATTTGTTGACCTCCCTTGGCAAAAGAACTAAAAATTAATTGTTACAAAAATGCTTTAATGTTAATGTTGGGAAAGGCTGATGAAGTTACAGCGTTCATTAAAACAACAGATTCTTGATATATCTTTACAAGTCATGGAAAATTATGTGACTTTGCTGGAACTTTGCAAGAGTAAGTAACTGAATTTATCTTTGTTGTTCAGTCTGAACCTTGAATGCAGATTACTGGTTTTTGAAGTAAGCAAGATCTCAACATAGAAAAGAAGCGAATGAAAGTGCATAAGCCTATTACGTCTCATTGTTATCTGGAGAAGAACTTGGGTGAACCTGTTGGACTGAGGGATGTTGGAGAAAAAAAAGAGCTACTCTCTCTCTCTCTCTCTCTCTCTCTCTCTCTCTCTCTCTCTCTTTTTGTCTTTGTGTCACTCTCTCTCTCTCTCTTTTGTTTTGGGATTGGGAAAATATAGAAAAATACGAATAAATTGTCATTCCTCAACGTTCCAAATCGTAAAACGTGATGTTTTGAAACTGAAGGTGAAGGGAATTTTTTTACACAATAATTATTATTGCCTGGGATACTCAGAGCAATCGGATTCCCACCCAGTTTTTTTGACATATAATGACTCAAAATTGATATTTAGCTTTATTCACCATAGTAATTTACACACACAAACATGAATATGTATAGTTGTGTGAAGCACGTTTCACACTCCATGCGCATCTGATACATATATGCATACATATATGTATATATATATATATATATATATATATATATATATATATATATATATATATATATATATATATATATATATATATATATATATATATATATATATATATATATATTCTATATATATATATATATATAATGAGTGTGTGTGTGTGTGCATCTGTGTATGCTTGGTGTTTCCATTATCCAGCAGATAGATTTCTATAACTACTGTCAGAAAAAATACTCGTGAAGGTTCAATTATGCAAACCAGATGAATATGCAAATTAGTTGAAATTATTTTAGATCATTTTCATGACAACGTTAGGGGAATTTGGTAAACATGATTCAGTTATGATTAAGTGATTTATTCATGAATCCGTCTCTCTTTATCTGTTTCTGTGACCACAGTTAATTTTGATTTAATATCATAAAATGTTTTTTGACGTATTTTTTTGTTTTGTTTTATGACCTTTAATGGCTGTTTTTGATAATTAATATAAAGATTCTGTGATCATTACGCTCCTTTAAGGATTCTTGAACAATTTTACTAATTATGATGATGCTAATTTCTTCCATTTCCCTTTTATAATTTAATAACAACTGTACATAACAGACCTTTTTAAAAGAGGAAGTCTATATCTTTTCTTTGCTATATAAGAATCCAACTTGGACACAGAAAGTCAGTGGATACTTTTTCAATGTATTTCTTTAATTCTCTGTTTGCCTCAGTCGTCTTTTCCTCCCTGCGACATAATAGCGAAACAAATTTAATCCGCTCAACCATCAGACACAAAGTTCCTTGTGGGAAATCGTCACTTGGAAGACTCATTCCTCGTTAGTGATTGTGCTTTCAATTCTTTGAGACTTAAGCTCTGTAATATCAGTAGAATATAAGAATGTTGTTACCTCAGTAGAAATGACTTTTGTTATCAAAGATGAATTTTAAGCCTTTGATGCATTACATTTTCTATATATATATATGACTTTTAAAATATATATTTACATATATCATAATATCACCTACTGCATTCATATATATATATTTATATATATATATATATATATATATATATATATAAATTGTGTGTATTTATGTATATGTGTGTGTTTGTGTGTGTGTATTTATATTGTGTGTGTGTGTATTACTTCCTACCTGAAACTGGCCCCTCTGTGACACTAGATGCGTACCTATGTCTGTGGTGGTTCTTTTAAAAGAAAATTTACTCAGGTAATACAAGAGCATTTGCAAGCTATAAAAGTTAACCTGATTCCGAAAAATCCCCCAACTATCCGCTCTCTGTTTCAGTTCAAAGATTGTCTGTGCCCTTTCTTGTCCTCTTGTGTGGTATATAAATATACTCGCCCCAGGTGTAACTCGGCGATTTACGTGGGATCTACACGGAAGCTCCATAAAGGACGCATCGACTGTCATAGAGGTGTCAGCTTCCGATAGGCAGCAGACTCACGAACCTGGAACATTCCAATATAAGAGCCCAGGCTAAAATCTGTAAAACATACATTGAATAAAGATTTTAAAATCATCGCAAACACTTTCCATTCAACAAACAACTGGTTCCCCTTTTCTTGTCTTGAGGTTATATTTTGCCATCTTCGTTTTTTTATTTTTTAGTTTTCTTACACTTATGTTTCTTTTACTCTGGTGGAAGGTTGGTCCAATAGTTTGTTAATTTTAATATATATTGGGTTTTTAAATGTATAATTTAAAGTGTAAACAATTTATGTTTGAGTTTTATGCTAATTATGTGTTGTTTTTATCAATTTTAGGCCCTTGAAAATGTAATTGTATAAAGAAAATTACAGAAACTCGGAAGATAAATATGTACAAGAAGGGTGAATCTTAATTGTCCATCAGCATACGTTTATAAATAACGTCTTTACTTTTGCACATTGAGTTATATTATATATATATATATATATATATATATATATATATATATATATATATATTATTATATATATATTTATATATTATATATATTATATAATATATATATATATATGAGACTATATATATATATATATATATCATCCAGGTGCCATATCCCCAAGGACGTCGGCAATCATGGCTCGCCACTCCTCTCTATTTCCAGCTCTCTGCAGCAATATTTTGCAGACATTCTTCCTCAGTCATTCTCACCAATCCATCCATTATTTTTTTGTCTTTATCTTCCTCTTGGCAATTTACTTCCATTGATTTTACCAGTGAGAGAGATGTTCTAGTTCTTGTCTTCTTGACTATGTTTACCCACAAACCCAATTTGTTTATCACTTAAGCCAAAAGTTCTCTCTCAATGCCTACTCTCTCTAATACCTGCTCATTTTTTTTCCTTTCTGTCCATGATATTTTCAGCATCCTTCTCCAAACAGGTTTTCTGCAGCCTTGTAACCTCTCCTCATCTGCCTTCCTCAAGGTCCATTTTTCACAGCCATACAACAATACAGACCAAACAAAACATTTCACAAATCTTCTCCTAAGATTCATCGATATTTTTTAGTTGGTGACTAATCTCTTTATCTTACCAAATGCATCTTTTGCCATGGATATTCTCTTCCTGATCTCTTTTTCGCATTTTTCCATCACTTGTGACAGTGCATCCTAAATAATTAAAACTATCGGTTTGTTTAACTGTTTCAGCATTAATTTATTATATCTGTTCTTGAGGATTTCATTTTTGGAATAACCATAACTTCTGTTTTCTTAATATTTATTGACAGACCTCTTTCTTATTTGACTCATGTAAAAGTACTGACAAAGCTTGAAGTTTATCATGAGAGTCTGCAACAAGTGCTGTATCATCAGCATATCTGATATTATTAATACTGACTCCTCTTTATTTAATTCCTTCCATATCTCTGATATCTCTCATTATCATTTCACTATATAAATTGAAGAGATCAGGTGATAACAATGACATTTTATGTCTTACGCCTTCTTGATATTGCCGAGTCTCTGATTCGTCATTTTCTACTTTCACTGATGCCTCTTGATTCCAATATAAAAATCAATCTTAGATCTTTCCCATCGATTATTTATCTGTTTAATATCCTTATAAGGTCTACATGTCTAATTTATCAAAAGCCTTTTCATTAGTCAACAAAACAAATATATAGATCTTTTTTACTTCTTTTTAGGCTCCATCAACATTCTCAAAATAAAATTATTTCTTGTCCCTTTATCTCTCATAAAACCACACATGTTCATTGCCAAATCTCTGGGAGTATCTTATTTCTTATTCTATTCAAAACAATCCTTAATATTATTTTTGTGATCTGACTCATGATACTGATAGTCCGGTGTTTATTGCCACAAATGTTCCCGTTATTTTTGGCGTTGTGATAAATGTTGATTTGTACATCTGTGTTATTTCTCATCTTCATATATTCCTTCCACTATTTCCATTAATATATCAATGATGTATTCTTTAGAATGAAATACCAACATCTCTGCTGCTATTCCATCATCACCTGTTGCTTTATCGCTTTTCATTTGTTTTAAAGATGCCTCTATCTCTGATCTGATTATACTTGGTCCTTCTCCGTTGTCATTGAAGTCTAGATGTTCTATTCTATCATCATCAAACAATTCTCAATATTTCATAATCCATCTTTTTCAATATTTCTTTTGACTCCATTACTATGGTTCCATCCGGAAATTTAGATACAGTGCTGATTAATATCTTCTTTTTAAAATAATTTCTTTCACATTATCATATTTTTCTCTGTTCATCCCTTTTATCCAAATCTTCTACCTATCAAAAATATCCATCCATTTCTCCTTTGCCGTTGTGCATTTCCCTTTAATAGTTCTATAAGAGCTTTTATATCTATCTTCATTTTTACCCTTAATTTTTCTTTTCATCCATCATTATCAAGATATCTTCTTTCATCCATTCTCTTAAAACTCTAAATTTCTGTTGATGGTATTATTTCATTACCTTCTCTTATTGCATTTTCCATATTTTGCCACTTTGCTGAGGATGTTTGGAGCACTGGGCCTTCACACCTTAAGCTGTCATATCTATTTCTTTACAATTATATTATATTGGTTCTTCATTTCCTCTTTTTTCAATAATTTCAGTTGCCTCTTTGATTTAGGTGTTCTCTTCCTCCTGATTTTCAACTTCACCATCACTTTTATTTATACAACTGGTACATTTTCTTTTTATTACAATCGAATGCTCTGGGTTATTTCACTTGTTGACAGAGTTCCTAAATCTTTTATTGATGGTTAGAAAGTCTATTTGGTTTCTAACTCTTGTCACCAGGGCTTTTCCATGTTTATGTCTTGAAATTGCTTAAACCAGGTGTTTTATTTTAATCTGTTTATTTCTCTAAGCAATTCAGTCTATTTTCTGTTTCCTCTCTCATTTCTTCTACCTAATATTTAAATTCAAAACAATATCCAGCTGTTCTTTTGTCCACCTTTTATTGGGTCACCAACCATAATTACTTCATGCTCTTTGCACTGCTAAACTTGCCCGATTTAACTCTAGATAAAATTGATCTGCATCCTCTTCATCATGTTTTCAGATGTTGTGCATATACTTGTATTATGCATATATTGAATTTTGTGGCTTTTTATGCACCAACAAAATCCTGATCAGATTTTAGCCCAATAGCCTATCAAACATGGTTTCATTCAAATTTGTCTAGAATAACACCAACACCTCTATCAGCACTCTGGCCTCCTGAGTATATGAAGGTTCCTCCCCTTGAGTTGGAGAACATCCCACTCCTGACCATCTAACCTCACTAAGCCCTAATACTTGTAGCTTCATTCTTTCCATTTCTCTCTCTACATTTCATTTTCTTTCCAGCCTGATATAATGTTCAACATTTCAAGTAGCTATCCTTATTTTCCTTGTTTTTTTATTGTCTTTGGGTTGTTATTACATTTCTTTCTTTTCTTTTTAGGTAGCTTGATGACGGTCAAATGCCACCTGCACCACATGACTAAGTTTGACCGGGCGACAACCAACGTCATCCATTCTGACATAGTTCCCACTTTTTGGAGTCAGATGGAACTAGGTCGAGAGACTCGATGTAAAAATCTTTGTGTTCAGCAAATAGTTTGATTCCTCAGCTATATGCGTGAGAACCTGCAATATATGCATTGCCAGTCAGGTGATCTTTTTGGAGCGAAGTGTTATGTATATTCAGTTTGAGTACGTGCGTTAATTTGATCTAGATTATGCCAAAATCTGCCCTAAAAGTGAGTTTGATCGTTCATTAACGTGATAGAACTGCAGTTGTCTAGACGTAGCTTTGGAGAGGATCCAGGCTTTGAATCGGCAGATAAGGTAGAGTTTGAAATCTCTGTTTTTATGGGAGAAAATTGAACTTGTGATTTTTACTATGATTTTCTAATCATTATGAACTTTTGAACTGGTGTGGGAGATTTAATATGAACATTCATACCTCTTTTATATTATTGTTTTGTCATGTTACGTTTGCCATATCTTGGCTATGCATTTTACACTTTCCATTATTGTGTTTTGCATTTCATATATTTTTGGGAGTTTTCTATCATGTTTAATTCTTCCGACAGATGTCTGTGGACACTGTGGACAGAGTGGATAGTGTGGACTGTTTCGAATAACATGTGGTAGACTGTTTTTTGACATGACTAGTTATTGATTTGGGGAGTATGTGTGAGTTTGGATATTTTCAGGCTATTAGCCATAGTGAGACTTCTTTAATCAGAAGTGTTTTGCAGTTCAGAGTTTAGTTATCTAACTCGATATTTCATTTATTATGCATTTTAATCTTTGCTTTGTTTTATTCATTTCTTGTTGGGTTATTTGAATAATAAACCTATTTTTGTAGAAACTATTGCGTTTCTTTAAATGGTCCATTTAATTGATTTGGTGAGAATGAGTGAGATTCGGGTGGGTGAACTGGAAAACGATGAGAGAGAGAGAGAGAGAGGCGATACACGAGAGAGAGAGAGAGAGAGAGAGAGAGAGAGAGAGAGAGAGAGAGAGAGAGAGAGAGAGAGAGAGAGAGAGAGAAAGATGGATGTAAGTGTTATCGTGAGCGAACTTTCATACGCCTTTTTCATGAAGAAAGATCGTTAGAGCACGTTACGTACACTTTCAAAAAGTGTTAATTCTGTCCTGGTTACAGATTTAAATGTTGGCAGCGGTGTCTGAATTAAATGTTGGCAGCGGGTGTCTTTTGATTTTAAATGGCGGCAGCGATGTCTCTGATTTTAAATGGCGGCAGCGGGTGTCTTTTGATTTTAAATGGTGGCAGCATGATTTTAATGTCTTTAATGATGGCGAAAGAGGGAGATTACTAATAGACTAATTGGTAACGTTGATACCCAAGGCTGAGGCCACCTGAGCGTCATGAGTGGTTAACACTCAGTCTTAAGATAGCGAGTTTCATAGGGGGTCGAGATTACGTGTGAAATACGGGGAATCTTTTTTTTTCCGTTTCTATTCGAGTACTGGGAGTGGGGAGTGGTGAAATAGATCTGGATGATCTCTAGAGCAATTTTGGGGTTAACAAAATACCCAAATAAGTGTGAATAGTGGCGATTGTGAGTTAGTTACGCAAAGTGATTATTCAACAATAATCGCGCCGCTGGGTGTTTTTTTTTTGCTTCGTCATCGAGTGGGTGACGTCACAGGCTGCACACAGCTCTGTTTTCGGTTAGCATAGGTACTTCGTTTTCTGTTTCAAAATTGGTAAGTACCCCATTCTCGTAAGTTGCGCAGAACGCCGTTTTCTGTTCTTCTTTTAGAGAGGGTAACTTGTGCCTTTCTCTAGTGTTCTTTTTGGTTTCTTTTTTTTTTTATGTTGTTACGCTCAGGGCGTGTGATTACTCACAAAATGCCGGACGATGCAGCAAGCACATCCCAATCAGTTGTGGTGCATAAAGTGACGAACATTAGTGCGGGAATTAGTAATTTTAAAGGGCTAGTTGATGGGAAGCCAACCCAAAACATAGAAACTTTCATTGAGTCAGTGAACAATTATCTGAATTCCAAGAAAATTACGAATGGCGCTGAAGCTTTAACAGAGGCTAAATCATTTCTGGATTTAGATAAAGGAGATATTGGGAAACGAGCACGCAGTTTCGGGTTCAGAAGGTGTAAAACTTGGAATGAACTGCAGAAATTTCTACGAGCTACTTATGGCGAGTTCAACGTGAATGCGCAGTTCGAATTTGCGAGAGTTTCTCAAAATAAAGAAAGGCAATGATTCACTAGTCACATACAGTGCGAATTTATTTGATGCAGTAGTTGAGTTAAAGAAATCTATAACAGGTTCTCCATGGGTAACTGGAAATAATATCTCCTTAGATAATTTTGAAAGATTGTTACACTTTGCTTGCCTTTTAACGTCGGTCCCAGATGTAATTGTAGATAGTTTTGATAAGAGAATTGATCAGGATACAGACGAATCCTTTTTGTTTGCACAGATTAACAAAAATCTAGCAAAATGCCCGACACTGGACAGTAGTTTTGTACAGGGAGGTGCAAATATCAGCTGCGGTTTCCAAACCACAGAATAATGATAGTCGCTCGCATTCGGGAAATGATGCAACAGCGAAGACATGTGCACGAGTAGAATCGAAGAAAATTCCAGAGAGATCAGTCACAACGATACGTTGTTTTAATTGTGATAAAATAGGCCATAGTAAATCAAATTGCAGAGTGAGATATTGTTCAGTTTGCAAATCTTCAGATCATGGATGGAGATTTTGCCCAGCCACAAAGAGTAGAGATTATTCAGGGAAGTCCTGGGAGGTTTTTCTAGATATGACAGGAGAATTCCACATGATGCAAGTTCTAGATACACAAAGGAACAGCAGAATTTTCACAAGATAAGTTCGAAAACAGACACAGGATAATGACTAATCAGGTCGTAGAGTCACTAGAACCTAGGCCGATTGTACGTGGATTCTCTAATGGCAATGAAATTTCTATTTTCATTGATTCTGGTAGCTCAGTTAACTTAGTAAATGCTGACCTTTTTCACTCGAGGTTTCCAGAGTGCAAATTAGTCCCTTCTAGTGAGACAGTGTGTGATGTACAAGCGAGGAAACTGAATATTTTAGGTTCGTCATTTCTTACGCTTTGTATCGGCGGAAAGACAATAGTAGAATCATTTTTGGTCATAGAAGGATTAGCCTTAGGTGAAATGGTTTTGCTAGGACACCCTTCTTGCATGCGACATAACATCAACATTCTTACGGGAGTTCAGGGGATTACAATAGGTGAGTCAGGTTGTTTTGTTCCATATATACACAGGAAAAAAAAACTTGTGAGAAACTTAAGACACAGTCTGAGACATGTGTAACACAGTCATTAGAGAGTGAAGATATTCCGCAGAGATCTTTCAAAGGATTTTTGTTGGAAGATGTTGAATTGCAACCGCGAGTTCCTACATTAGTTAAAGTGTCGCTGAAAGAGAAAAAGTTTCCTTCTCAAGTGTGCGTTGTTGAGGGAACCGAGAAATTCAAAGACGTTGTGAGTACGGTGTCAGTGAATGAAATTTCAGTCGCAGGCGTGACTTCAGTAGAATTAGTTAGCTATCAAGACTCAGTGAAAAAATATCACAAGGGTACTTATGTAATTGATTTTGAAGAGTTTAAGGAAGAGCATAAATTAGTGAGTTTTTGTGGAGACGGGAATATGTTTCCTAACGAGGAGCAACAGTTCCGAAGTCAGGTTCTACATGAACATTTGGCTAAAGTTGATTATCCTGAATATTCAGATAAAGTAGAGAAAGTGTTGAAAGAATATCTAGATATTATTGCTTTGAAAGGAGATAAATTAGGAGTTACAGATGTTTTAGAACATTCAATCCGCCTAGAAAAGGGTACCAATCCCATATATATTCCAGCATATCGAATTCCTTTTAAGATCAGAGAAGAAGTAGAAAAAGAAGTTCAGAGGTGGGAGTCGGAAGGCATTATTAGACCGTCCAATTCTCCGTTTAATTTTCCTTTGCTTGCAGTTCCTAAGAAAGACGGTAGTATCAGAGTTTGTGTAGATTTTCGTAAATTGAATGAAAAAACATGCCCAGATAGATATCCGGTAGCTTGTTTGCCTGATTTGTTTGTTGAGATCGGTGGCAAGAATATATATTCATCTATAGATCTTATGCAAGGGTTTTTACAGGTTCCCCTTTGTGAGAGTAGCCGTAAATATACAGCATTTTCGGTACCAAAGGGACATTACGAGTTTAATAGGATGCCTTTTGGATTACAAGGGTCCCCAATAACATTTACTAGACTGGTTAACACAGTACTTCATGGCTTGTTAGGAAAGTCGGTGTTTGTGTACATGGATGACATTCTCATATGCACAGATACAATTGAGGAACATCTAAAGGTGTTAAAAGAAGTCCTCAAGCGATTACGGTTCGCTGGGTTAAAGGTCAAATTGGCCAAATGTGAGTTTCTGAAGAGGAAAATTGTCTATTTAGGACATGTTATCTCTAAAGAGGGAGTTAGAGTGAATGATGAGAAAGTTAAAGCCATTGTGAATTTTCCAGTTCCCAAAACCAGGAAACAGATTCGTTCGTTCCTAGGTATGTCGGGTTTCTTTCGCCGTTTTGTGCGGAATTTTTCTACAATAGCGTCGCCATTGACAGATTTGTTACGAGAAGACGTTAAGTTTGTTTGGGGTGATAGTCAACAATTAGCTTTTGAGAAGCTTAAGAACGCTTTGGTGAACCCACCAGTTTTGAAGAGAGATTTTA
>NC_089786.1:39003317-39025240 GCF_040412425.1 Macrobrachium rosenbergii
CTCTCTCTCTCTCTCCCCCCGTTAAAGACTGTAATGTTGAAGATATACACTTTCCACTCTTTCTCTCTCTATCTGTTAGTGATCGTGATGTCACTGGGAATCTGTGTGTGTGCGTGCGTGTGTGTGTGTGCGTGAAATTGTGTGATTTATTTGTGAATTTTTCGTTACTGTCTTGTGTCACACATGGTGAATTTATTTTTTATTTCGTACGTAATCAACACTTTTCTTTTCCATTAAAGTTACTCGATTCTTGTTTGTTTCATTTGATTCTCGTGGTCCTTTAATTTAATTTTTTTACTAGTTTTATATTTTCTTTCTTTTTGGAAAATAGTCTTGGAGTTCCCTTTCATAAGTTTCTACTTTTTACATAACCCCAGTTTTAACTCATTATCTTCCTTCCGGAGTTCTATTTTCCCGTCGTTAGCAAAACTGATGCTGTCTTAGTTTGTTCTCTTGTGAATGATCAACTCCTGAGTCCTTTTCCCCTCAATTCTTCTTTTGCATGCTGCTTTGCTACTGTTTTAGTTCCATATTCATTTCTACTTTATATTTTACAGATGTATCATCGTATTGTGTATTCCCTTGATTATTTTGTCTCTCATTACCCGATTTCCAGTTTCATTTAATTTATCAGATCACTAAAATCTGTTTCACGAATCATAATTTCTTTTTTCCTTAACAGGAAAGATCTTCGCTGTTTTCTTTTAATCTTTTATTCATAAAGAAAAAGAACAGAACAGTGAAGTACACTTGGTGTGCCTGTTATTGGACCTTGATTATCTACAAGATCTGTACAGTTTGCCAGACATAATAATCAAGGTTTTGTTAGTTTAGTCCTTTGGAAATGGTCGGTTAGGATTTCGAGTGATTCTTGCCAAAGTACGTGTTAAAATTTCTACCAGATGTTCCGAAGTAAATATAGGTGCCCATGCATCTCTGAGTCAGGCAAACATACTTGTGTTTTAGTTTGTATCCACCCGTATATCGAATTTTTGTTATATACAGAGTAGATTATTTTCCAGAATGCCATTAAGAAGTCTTAAGGATATTCTAGCACCAGCCTAGACAGAGCCAAATACGCTAGCTTCCTCCACTCTCTACTGAGAAAGTAAGAAAAAAAATCGTTCTTTCTCGTTTTCTGAAGATGGAAACATATGTACTGTTGTGCTTATTTACATATTCACGAAAATCTTTATTTATATCGCAGTATATCATGCATACACACATACATATACATACAGAATAAAAATGTCATTTAAATCTTCCATGATACATCATTATCAGTTCTCGCTGAACTGTATAAAAAACAGGTTCATATTAATCATGATGAACTTGAAAATTTTTAGCAGTAAATTTTGGTAACAGGAAACAAAAGCGCCAAGAGAAGAGAAATCTTCTTTTCAAAGTGATTCCTAGGAGTTCCTTAAGAAGGACACACAACACGGTCTCTATGCACACTGACACGCATCGGATATCACTCCCTACTTCCAAAGAAACTGTATCTGTAGAAAAACCTCATTTCCATTTGATTTAATTCATGAATTTTTGCTCTTCCAAATTTATTTTTATCTACTTTTTTTACCATTTCATTTTATTTTATTTTTCTTTATGTTTTGTCTTAATAATTAAAATAATAATTCACTCCTTGTCAATCTTTGTTTTCACTGAAGAACTGTCCATCCATCACAAAAATCTCTTCCTTTACTGAGAATAATTCAAGTTTGCTTTTCTCGCCGGGAGGTTTCCAGCTATATAGTCACAGGATCGAGCATCGGTCCTTCTTTCCTCTTGATTTTTAGGTAAGATAATGTCTATAATCTTCCTTAATCTAATAGTTTCAGCTTTTGTCGTATCTTCTTCATGTCATAATATCGTATTATACTTCAGTTTTAAGGCTCCAGACCTTTGTTTTTCAAGCACTGAAACTGCTTGCTGGGGAAAATAAACGCAGACATTCCTAATTGACGTTGACTCTGAATATTTCATGGTGGCGATCCAGTTTTCACATAAAATAATAATAAAAAAGAAAATGTTTCAGAGTATACCAGCTTATTTAAACAAAAAAGTTTATTTTCATTGTTTACAATTTTCGGGATCGTTGTAATGTTTGGCGTTTCATAAAAAAAAAAAAAATAAATAAAATTGAAAATGTATTAGATGAAAAATGGCATTTTTTTTCGGACAAAATGTGTCCTTCCACTGTCTGGTTTTCCTTAGATTCTTTTATTCGGTAGTTTCTCTTTATCGCAGAACACTAACATTTTCATATTGATAAGGAGGAAAGGCAACAAAGCGGGCAGCTGCTAATAGCAATCTAAAATAAGAAGAAAACAGGTAAAGAGAAGCAAGAGAGACAACATGGCCACTGGTTATACAATAAATGAAAGACCATTTGGTCTAATGCAGCACCAGACATTCAAACATTTTTCTTGCTGGGCGAACCCGAATGTAAATTCTGATTCTTCGTTGTTATATAAGCCATAAGTTCGTAGCGGGATAAATTCGGAAGTGGAACTGAAAAATGCTCTTTTTTTATTCTAGTCATCGAAATGGTAGTAAGCACGGCATAGGTTCTTATACTGGGTATTTTTATTACCGAAACTCGCGATTCCCGAAATGGGTTGAAGGATAAAAGGTTTAACTTTAGAGGATATCTCTGGAAATGAATTCAGCGTCACAGGATGTCAGTCATTGAATATAAAGGTGTCGTCAACTTGCGCTAATTCTGTTTTAGTTTTATTTATAAACGTATTTGGTACATTTGATATATATCGATCTGAGAAAAAAAATTGTCACACTGTTTTTGTCTCACCTGCATGCTGGCATATTACAAACTGGATTTTTGTGATGCATCTCATAATAAATCCTACCAGATACTGCTCCGTTATGTCATTACACGGTCATTGTAAAATTAGTTTATACATTCCTCATACAGTAATATTATTTATTTTAATTTTAAAAAATCAAGACATGTTAAACACAGAAATCGAAAGGGTAAGCAAGTCCTTACAAAATAGTAGAGAATGGCCTACAGAGATCTCTAAACTTGGCCGTTACGGAAATTAATAAAACTTTGACTCAGTGAATAATGATGACACTATACTCCTCAAAAAAGGTGAAAGCTGATATTTATGACAAATCAATCATTTGTTAATTTCAATGAACAACTTTTGTTTCATTCCACCTTTTACATTTTACTCGACTAACTTGCATATATCTTTTGCGTAAAATTATGTTTGGGAAGGTTATCTTATGAGTCATATTCTCAGGGACACATGGAGTTCCATTCTTACAGGTTTTCAAATATAAAAAGACAACGATTCCCCCCCCCCCACCCTTCCCCCAATGGCATCACAAAGTAAAAAGTGCTCTGCTCCCATCTATCATGCAAAGGAGGTCGTTTTTCGCACTTCATAGAATATGAATGATGAAAAACGACCTCCTTTGCATGATAGATGGAAGCACAGCACTTTTTACTTTGTGATGCCATTGAACTTAAGATGTATTAATGAATTCTGGAAGAATCTCATGATAAGAAATGCAGAGACATAGACGCAATGCTTAATCGGAATCGGAACTTGTCGCAGCCGTAAGGAAGAATAAAAATTTGTCTTTTTAATGTTGAGTACAATTTTTAGGAAATGCAAGCGGGGTGTATAGTATTTTCAGGAAATATGATACAGGAATAGAAAAAAAAGGCAGACTTTTCTGGCTAATGACCATACATCAATATTAAATGTCAAGCGAAATTTCAACGAAAAGCATAGTCGTGTTTACATCCACTTTTCTCAGCAATTAACTGGTCTAATCTCTGAGACATCCAGAAGTTGCATGTGCCTTTTAAAACACTAAGTAGATATACCTGTACTGAAGTTTAAGGAATATATACATGTAATATTATATATATATATATATATATATATATATATATATATATATATATATATATATATATATATATATATATATATATATATATAAACATGTACTTTTCAAGAACACGCTCGACAGTACTGCAGGATATGTATAACAGATTCCATGTAAGCTTTGTGATAACGCATATATTGGTCAAACTAGGAAAACATTGAAGGAGGAAAAGAGCATAAATGCTGTGTAAGAAATGCACAGGTGAACAGAGATATTTTTGTATTCGTTAGTGAAAACATTCATGTAATCAACGGGGCAGGAGAAAAAAATATATAGTTTATTCGTATATTGCGCTAGAAAGAAACATCAATGGGTCTAGTTTTTTATTTTTTTTATTTTTTAAGGATCTCAAAGACCGTGAATATTAGTCATGGCTTTTACAAACTGATCAATTAACTTCATAAGAAATATGGCAGAGGTTTAATTTCAAGAAAGGTGCTTGAAAGAAGGGGACGAAGGAAATGGGGCTCACACGGGATTTATAGGTTTGTCCTGTCAATAATGGGAGTAGGACTACGCCTGCAAATACTTAACAGGACCAAAAAATTAGTTACCATCCGTTTGTATGTTTGTATGAGCTGTCCTGCTAGCATATATGTTATGAATTCCTTCCACTCTGTATCAGTCCTCTAAAGATGGCTTTGTTAGCAATAAGTCAATCGTTTTTTTCTTTTTTTCCCAGTGGTGTTTAATGTATAAAATAACATGAAAGAGCGATTTTACACACACACACATACACACACACACACACACACACACACACACACATATATATATATATATATATATATATATATATATATATATATATATATATATATATATATATATATATATGCGATACACATATTTCAAAAGGGGTTCTCATGACCCGATATGCGTGGTAGTTGCACGTATAGTTCAAGTTAAATCAAAACTCCCATTTACTTTATATAAATAGCATTTATTCATTAAATTCTAAAGTTAAGATAATGAAGCTCTTATGCTGTTTTTCTAATAATCAGGATTTTTGTTTTGATATCCACTCCTTGCCACTTGCATTAAACCAGATAGAAAAATGAGCATGGGGTTTAGGCCATTTGCTGTAATGGTGCAGTCAGATGCATGAATAAACCCGACATCACTCTCTTTCCCAGGAGACTCAAATCACATCCAGACAGCCCTCCATCTGTGGCTCCATTTCTCCTAATAACCTCATCTCAGCATCGTGTTTTCCCTTCCTGGACTCCCTGACTCTCGGCCTCCCTCGGCGTCTTCCCTAATGAAAACGAAATGCGTCGCGGTTAATTACGTCTTTATTTGCTGTATAGTCTTTGTCTAACGAGAAGAAAAATATTAGGTGGTCTTGGGTGTTTTTGGGTCAGAGGACTCGGTCCACGGAAATTGATGAGATTAAAAACCAAAAATCTGGTAAATTGTAGTGGGAATATGTCTTGTCCATGGCTTTGGAACAGACAAATGTTTACTGTGAACAGACAAAGAAACGTCCCAAAACTTTGCAATGGTTAGTATTTTTAAAAGAGGTAAACAAAAGACAGTGTCATTTGTTTTGACTCTGATGCATGTTTGAGATCGACCATTCCTAATATCTGGTTATTTCATTGGATGTAAGTTTAAGCAAGATATATTTTTTGGCAGACTTAATGTGACTCTTACTGAAAGGAGTTTCTATCTAAATATCAGACTTTACACGTAGAAGTTATCATTCATACAACGTTTGCTGCTCTACCGAAAAACTTGCTTCGATTTCACTGTTTCTTTGTTTTATTTATGACGCCCATCTCCCCAACTGATGTAGCTGAAGGCTCAGTCCGAAGGAAATCGTCTCTTTGATACTTAATTTGCGCAATTCATTGTTCACGGGAAGAAATCCAAAGTTCACTTTTCCTTGCCATTATTTTCGCCAAATTTTTGGAAAAGGAGAATCAAGATAAACAAAAGATGAGGGACATATAAACATAGACAAATAGGATTACAAACAGCTAACAAGTATGAAAAAATGTATTTATTTTTTTTTCTGGCACATCATATGAATAAGTTAACATCATCAGATCTCGTCTCGTTATTGTGATAATGGATTTTAAAACTGAGTGAAGCACATACTGTATTATGAATCTGACTTTTTAAGAACGAGAGCTTCGGAGTATATGGAATTTAGACGCTTAAGGGACAATATGAAGTTCGTTTGAAAGTAGAGGGATTTCAATTGTTTGAGATAATCCCGTGAAAGTGGTTTCCTCCTAATAAAAATTAAGCTCTTCTGCCTCACAGACAGTGACATCATATAGCACGTTTATGGATGCTATCATGCTAACTAAAAATTTGAGCGCCATGCACAATTACCAAAACTTTTCCTATTTTGCACAATTTCTTAACTTGTGTTTATGAGGAATAAATTTATTTCTGCAACTTGTTTATATATTTGTATCTGTAATTTTTTCCTTTAACATTTTCTATTCTTAAACTCGTATGAATTATATTCTTTTAAGGACTTCTTAGCAAGGTCGGGTGCGATTGATTTGATCTATATGAAAAAATTATTATGCTGAATAATAATAATAATAAAAAGAACAATGCACATAAATACTACGAAATTCGGAGTTAACCAGAACCTGACTGAATATTTCATGGAAGCGACCATGTCAACGTTGTAATACAATCACTGTTGATCAGTCTCTAGACATGACAGAGGTCCGTTTCAAATATTTTTAAATTCATATATATATATATATATATATATATATATATATATATATATATATATATATATATATATATATATATATATATATATATGTGAATGTTTGTATGTATATTTGTTTGTAACTTTGCGCACTATAGAAGTTTTAACTGACTAGAAAAATTTGGTACATTCATTAAGCCCCGTACACACTATGCATCATGTATCAGCCACGTTGCAGTAATAAAATTAGTAGTCAACCAAATATATATATACATATATATATATATATATATATATATATATATATATATATATATATATATATATATATATATATATATATATATATATATATATATATATATATATATATATATATATATATATATATATATATATATATATATATATATATATATATCTTCCCAATCATCCCAGCCACCAAACACTCAATGTAAAGTGGGAAAATACAACAGTGTAGAGTGTTGGTCCTTGTCCATTCAAAGGATTTGGCTGGTGGTGTTGATTGAGCAATCGGCGCTGCAGCTGAGCTGCACGTCCTACCACTCTGATATCAACACGTTGGTGATGCGGCTTTGTGTTGAAAAAGTGGTTTTTCAACACATCCGTTCAACACTGCGCACATCACGATGCATAGTTTTTGTGTATGGGGCTTAAGACCCAAATTAGATGATAGGGTAGGTTTCAAACCTGTATCCCGGCTCCATCCCCCTCCCCCCTTCTCTTTGTAACTTATTCATTAAATAAACTCTATGGGTTTTTAATAGCTTATTTCATGTGTAAATAAACTCTACGCGTTTATAATACCTCATTTCATGTATGCGATTCCATAGAAATAAATTATTGAGAAATATTTTCCTTTCTGTGATTAATAATTCTGTGTCAAAGTTTGTGTTTAGGCTTAGTGAGGACAGTCAGAACTGTAATTCTTGGATAAAAGGCACAGTCACCACGGTAATGCCTGGATAAATGGGACAGTCAACACAGTAATATCTGGATAAGAGGGGAGAGTCAGCACAGTAATTCATGGATAAAAGGGATAGTTAGCACAAGCAGAAGCAGGAAAAATTTTCTGAGTGCTTCAGAGTTTTCCCAGGCAGCACCAGGTTGGTCAGCTAGTATATATATATATATATATATATATATATATATATATATATATATATATATATATATATATATATATATATATAGAAATCATCAATGTGACAATCACGTGTGGAACAGAAATAAATTTCTGACTCACGTGTCAGAGACCAGATGTCAGGTGGAAAGTGTGTATATATTGTATATATACCTATATATATGATATATATTCCCCAACTATATATACCCAATATATATATATATATATCATATATATATAACGAAATAAATTTCTGATATATCGACCTATGGATATATATGGGCCATATATATATATATATATATATTGCATATTTTCCCCAACTTCCCGACTCAGCAATGACCCAATGGACAACATTTCATTTATTTGTATCACAATCACCAGGAACGGTTTATATGGAGATCATGTGCTACAAATGTCGTTTAATATACAATTCACGCTACTTCAGGAATATCCCATGTTGATGAAAATTTAAGTGACAAATGGATTGGTACCAAATGTCTCAAACACTGGCTGAGTGGTTTGATAGTCGACTGGGAGTTCGTTGGAGGGCACTTTGTGTCCTGGGTGTTCTGGACACTTCAGTACCAATCCATTTACCCAATGGACAACATTTCATAATTCCTTCTTGAATAAGATGAAATCATCAACACACAATCACGGTGATATTCCTCATCAAACCCAGGTGGAAAGCAAGTTACCCACTGGGCCATACAAGTCTAAAGGTATCCTGTGAATTAGATATTAAACGACATTTGTAAAATTTCATAATTATGGTTTTATATATATATATATATAAATATATATATATGGAAAGCAAGGCGTTACCCACTGGGCCATACAAGTCTAAAAGAAGTCGGAACCTGAGCATATATATATATATATATATATATATATATAAAATAAAATTTCGTTTGATGAAGGAATTTTTAGTGTCTTTCGTGCTGAAATTTAGGCCTTTCGACACTTGGTTTTCTTTATTAGTGTCTGAGAAGAAAGGCCGGCTTGTTACAGATTTTTGCGGTCTTCCAAGAGGAGAAGAATCAAACTATTCGTCCAGTTTCGAGGATACTTTGACTGTATATTGATGACTAAATGGATGTTATCTTTATTTATATATTCATCACGTTCCATATTTTCGTTATTCAGTTATACATATATATATATATATATATATATATATATATATATATATATATATATATATATATATATATATATATATATATATATATATATATATATATATATATATATATATATATATATATATATATATATATATATATATATATATATATATTATATACATTGTGTTTGATGGTCTTGCTAGTAGATAAAATATAATTGACCTAATAAAGGGGACTCCAAAATTTATATATATATATACTCCAAAAGTTCCTACTGGCAATACTTCAGCTCCCACTACTTTGTTCTAGGCCTTTTCCTTTTCAAACTATCCCTACGGTCTTTTCCCATATTTTTCGGCTGTCCACCTCCTTTAATTTTGACTTTCTATAATTTTCACACCTTTCAAATATAATTGAGTATAAAGTCCCTACTGGCAATCCACCTACTTTCTATAATTTTCACACCTTTCAAAGAGTATAGATCTTTGGGTCATCCTTCTAATAGTCTAATGAGGGGACATCGTGATATTTAGATTTTAGCCGTCCTCTCTATTTGTGCCTCTGATACCTGCGATTGTGGATATAATCGTCCATTCCTCCGTTGTCCGTAGCATTGTTTGTCTCCTGTCACAAACCCCAAATACTGCGGTATCTTTCTCCGACCCGTCAACGACAGAAGAGAGGAAGCTGGTCTCTGTGCCCTGACTCTATGATGGAGAGGACATTTGAAAGGACATGGCTTCTGCATTGCTGACATTGTCTTCACCGTTGTTTGACTGATGGCTCAACCAGCCAGTCATAGGATATATGCATGCATCTATCTGTGTTGTTCATTTGTTATCTTCATAGCAATCATGCAAAAGATTCTCTCTCTCTCTCTCTCTCTCTCTCTCTCTCTCTCTCTCTCTCTCTCTCTCTCTCTCTCTCTCAATGAAAAACTTTAAAAGGCAAAAAAAATAAAATAAATAATTTGAGAGCATGTCTCCTCCAAAGCCACTCAGAATGGTTTAAATCTATTATCGACCATAATAAATGCAGGAGTTTACCATGCACTGACAGTAAGACCTATCAAATACGAGAAACATGCAGAAAATATTCATTCAGAAATGGAACAATTTTACAGCCAAAATTCTCTTCTTTCATAATGGGTGAGCTGGTTTCCATGACATTAAATCGCAAAACTAAAGGTGATTTTTTCTCGAGGTTGATCATCTCAAGAATACCGCATATAAAGAATATATTTGACAAGTTTCATAAAATTCCGCGCTTTCGTTCTTTAGATATCCTACTTACACACATACACACACACACAAGTCATGCATAAGCAATAAAAGAATGAAAATACAGCTTACTAATAAATTAAGTTATGATTCATTTTTTCTGAGGACAATAAATCTTCTTTTGAAGCAAATTTCAGTGATAATTAGTGAAGATATTTTGAAGTTTAACCAAACTCTTAGAAGAGACTGGATGACAAAATAGTCAACAGAAATTAAATAAAAACAAGAGTAATTGCAAACGGATAGTAGCAAATGAACAAAAAAATCACCACCCAGAGAATTCATGTGTTATTACTATCTTATTGTTCTCAATACATGGAAAAACAGAAAGTATTAGGTCTCATCATCTTCCATAAACGTCTCTATTCTTTTCATGCTTAATGCGAAAAAAGCTGGATAGATAGAGATGTTGAAATGTAGGTTCATTTGAGGGAATGTTAAAAGAAGTGGAAAATGATTTGAATGTACTTTATAGTTACAAATGAGTTCGAATCTGAAGCGAAATATCACCACCGCTCTATTTTAGAATGTCACCTGTTTTCCATGCCGTACTTTTTTCATCCGTAATGTACCATTCAGCAAGTTCTTTCATAGATGTACATAAGGCTTACCTGTACAGTCCCTTATCTTCAGCTTTTATTTATTTTTCCACTTCCTCTTTATCTTTTTCTTCTACTTCCAACACCTGCAATATTCCCGATTTATTCTTCTTTCTACCTGGCATAATTATTATTATTTTTTTCTTTCTCGCCGTTTTTAATTAATATAACTTTCTGCAGATAAGCTTAACATTTTTTTTATCGTAAAGATGCAGCATAAGGCATTTAGCCGTGGGAAGCTATAGATTGTAGTTCATAATTAGTGAATAGTGAAGTGATAATATAAGATTCTTTCCTGATTTTAATCCCATTTATTCCTCATTGCCCCGGTATTCTAGATTTCAGGAATGAAGAGAATTGCCCGAATTCTTTCCCCACCTCTCGTCTCATTATTTCCAAAGGCTCATTATACATCACTTTGTGAAGGACGCATCCACTAAATTACTCCGATATTTTAGAAGATTATCGACGACCCTCGAAGTGCCTTTACAAGATATTAATTTTTTAGAGGCGAGCAAAACTTCAAAAGAATGGAGGTGCCTCTTTATGGCAAAAAAATTACAAAAAAGAATTATCAATGATTATTTAAAGAAGTTAAAGGTTTAAAAGAGGGAGTTTTGTTTTGTTCAGGAAATGCACGGGGGAGTTGCTAATTTAGTCACATAATTGAGAGGATGATGAAGGACCCAAAACTGGGAAATGCATAATGTGCAGTTGCCCAAATTACAATTGGCAGAGTTTAAAAATTTTTCTATCACCTGCCTGATGCACGATTCATGCCTGATTAATCTATTTTTCTGCTCGAAGGTGGAAGAAATCTAATGCAATATTGTAAAAACAGTAACTGTAATCTTTAGAACATTATGTTACATTATTGCGTAAAACTATTTTCTACATAACAAAATTGACGTGAACGAAACGAAGTGATAAATTTCGTTGTATCACACCACTGACATAATACAGCGTTGCCACTTTTCCGCACCACTGACTTTCATGCTTGCCTAAATTTTAAAGTCATTCAACCCAGAGCTTTCCTTCACAGTCTAAAGATCATTTCCCGTAACTTCCCTTAAGATAATCACAATCACTTTTTACATTTATTAAAACAATTTTAAGTCGATTTAAGCTACCATAATTAGATGGAAACCTAAAGCTGCTGTCACTCTGATGTCGTCTGCATTCAACATGTCAATCAAGACATTCCTGGCATAATCGACTTCAGATGCTTCATGATTCGGCACAGGCAACCATTCTTTGATGGCTCTTTATTCAGTTATTATTATATAAACAGATATATAAATATGCAAATAACATAGAATATAGGTCAACATATCTAACCACAATAAACCTCTAAAATGAGTATGAAATTTTTTTCCACACTTGGTGTGGCGGACCGTAAAATGAAGACCCCACTTCCGCACCCGATCATGTTGCACATCAAAACTTCCACACCGGAGGCCACATTTCCACGTTTCGGTAACAACAGGAGACAGCTATCACTAGTAGTATCACATAAACATAGCCCTTATATTATCATAAGGTATTAGGGAAAACTTAAGTCCAAAGAGGGGAGCAGCAAACATTTGCGAAATCCTCGTCCTTTCAATGCCAAATAGGATAAGATGTGTGCTAAATGCGCGAGGATCCTATACAAAGTTTTTATGAGTTTTACTGCCTTTTCATATAATATGACTCATTTTAGTCTCGTGAGTTTAACAATGTTATTTTGTATTTGACTTCATTTCAGCGCACTTACTTCTCTAACATTTTTCTTATTCATTTGAATCAGTGCAAACTTATAGGCCTATGATATGACTGAATTCCTGCTTAAATCATCTCTCTCTCTCTCTCTCTCTCTCTCTCTCTCTCTCTCTCTCTCTCTCTCTCTCTCTCTCTCTCTCTTACACTTACACACATGTATAATATATATATATATATATATATATATATATATATATATATATATATATATATATATATATATATATATATATATATATATATATATATACACATATATATATATATATATATATATATATATATATATATATATATATATATATATATATATATATATATATATATATATATATATATATATATATATATATATATATATATATATTATATATATATATATATATATATATATATATATATATATATATATATATATCACACATTACCACAGGTGAAAAATAAGAAACAGGGTGTAGGTCCTGACCGGTTTCGACTTTATTTCAAGCCATTGACGAAGGACTGATACAGAGTATGAGAGTCACAAATATATATAATACAAGAACAGTACTGACGAACATAAACAACCGTTAGAGACTACATATCCCCACTCAGGCCGGTGTCGAGGTAGGAGTGGCCTTTAAAACTCATTTGGCTAAAAATCACAATATACTCTCAGGGGACATTGCTGATAAACAAACCATACGCCACCTCAGATCCACACCTGACAGGTGTCACGGAGGCGGAGTTTGGAAACTCATTAACATTACTACCCTCGTACTGTGTTTACAAATATGATAATCCTATTTTCATACATCCCTACTGCCTACCTTAAAGTTTAAACAATTTACAAATTTCTTTTGATATTAAAGGATCAAGTTTATACATCCCTTGACTGATATTCATATTATGGTTGTAACTTTCTTTTATAAAGCTAGATTCATTGATATTCCTTTCCAGTGCATTATTAGAATATACAATCCTTTTTGCCCCTTCCCAGTTGAAAGCATGATTGTTCTCACTAACATGTACAAATATACCACTGTTCCCTTGTGCATATCTCACACATTTCTTATGCTGTTCAATTCTTTTTTCCAGTGCTTTCCCGGTTTGGCCAATATAAAAGTTGTCACGAGACTTACACGGAATTTTATATACACACCCTTTAGTATTGTCAGGAGAGTTCTTGATAAGTACATTTTTCATTGTTGTATTGTTCTTAAATGCGACATTAACACCAAAATTTGAAGCGGCAAAAAAGACTATGTATCAAAACCAGAAAGAACCTTACAACACCAAAAATTTGCTTGTTTTGCCTTATAATAATAATATGAAAGATATCCCTCATCTATTCAATTCTATCCCTTAAGATATAAATAGTATACTAGTATTTTTATCGGTGTCAGGCGTTAACAGAACATTTGTCCCTTTAATTTCGTTTCCATTTTGGCTCTCTGAACTTCTTTTTAAATGCGTTGCTTTCCATTCCTTGACCTCTAAAGAATAATTTGTCTGCGTTACCTCGCGTATCTATTTTTCTCATTTTTTTGTTCACCTTATATATAGTTTCAATCTTCTTTTTACACATCTGGTAATATTTTAACTAATACCAAAAGTAATCTTCGTTTATATACCTTATTTTGAAGATTAATATAGAAACAAATAAACAAAGCACAAAGTCGACGTCTTATTTAATGTAAATCTCTACAGGAAGCCTAAAGGAGTACCGTCATCGGATAGAAAGTGAAAAAGTGAAAAACAGTTTATTAATATGAAACCATAAAGACTTAATTTCTATAAAATTTTCTTTTATTTATGTATATTTTAGCTCACTCTTTTTATAAAACGGACAGGACTTTGTGAAGTGGATTTACTGATTAGGGTTACACAGAAAGAAGAGTCAACCTTAGCAGCTTCAGCACTTCCTTTTATCAAATTTCTTTCATTATTTTTCTTTGTTCTTTGTTTTTGTTTGCTAGGGTACAATACTATTATAATCGTTCCATTTCACTTATCTACACCACGGTGAGGTTGTCCCATGTTGGCTTTGATTTGAGTGAGTGAATGTTTTAAATAATTGTGTATCTTTCCTCATTAATCTAATATTACTAAGGTAAAAATGGACCGTAGCTATTTAGGCCAGACTCTTTACGCGTTCTGATTTATCTTTCTGCTGAAGGATAAGGATGTCCCACCTTAAAGTGGACCGGATTGCCCGTGGGAACATTCAGGGTTGGATTGAGCTTGGGAACTTCTAATCTTCATAGATCTTGCCTTCGCGTTCACGCCAGAGATCTCTGGGTGATGCCTTTTGGACTGACAGAAGGTTAATATAACTGGTATCTAGTTGGAACGGAGAAATTGCCTGCGCAGTAATGCGTAATGGAACTTTCATGAGCATATTCTAAAATTTGTTCACCTTTCTATGAAAACAATGGGAAGACTGATGCTCAAATACAAAGACATTCACATTCTTTTCTTACATGAATTTCACTACCAGCAAAAGAATATCCTATGACAATTAAATTCTATTTTTGATCGTGGCATGCATTTACCCTTTCTTTCATAACCTGAAAACATTATCTCTGTAAAACAAAGGGCAATAAAAAACAAGAAATTACATATTTAAAAACTACCTGGACATTTCTGAATTAAAAACGATTTGAATTAGATTTTAAATTTTTCTTTACTTTTGGCAAATCAGTAATAGGAAAAATGCAACTAATTGCGTTTGGATGTCGCACGTTATCTGGCAGAATCTCGGATTCACATAAAAATTCCATCCTTACATAATTAAAAATCTGAAATGTGTTCACATTTCATACAGTCACAAATGCTTTCAGCTCTTTATCTGATTTTTTCGCCTCTATATGATGTCGGCATTGCAACTGAATGCTTAATGGTCTATAATGATGTTTTGTGAGTTTTGTTTGTTTAGTAATTCTAATCTCTTCTCTGTCACTGAGAAGCATTTTTGGGGGATTTGAGAGTTGGTTTCTACCATGATTGCTGAGGTGATTAGTGCTCTCGGTAAAGGGGTTCTTAAAACAAAAATTAAAGTAAGAATGCATTCTTTGCAAGATTTACCCACAAAATGAACAGGTTCTAAAAATTTCTTTACAGTATATTTATCTAGATACAACATGGATGGAAATTGTATGATTTGTTAAAAAAATATAATATTTTATTTTGAATAATTGAAATCCAAGATTGTTTCCGAACTCTATGAATTTGGTTGCTTCATTACCAATTTACAATAAATGAATAAAAACAGGCTTATTATAAGACTGATTATTTGTCTATTCTAAATATATTTTATAGTAAGAAACACAATGTTTGGCCAGATTTCGTTTAACTTCTTAATATCAATATCAATGCCGCGTATTATTTTACACTGATATATCGTACTTACAAACAATTTAACAGACGGACTAGTTGTTTAGGTACTGTTTCTCATCACCTTTGTTCTAATTATGATTAGCTAACCGTTGTAGGTGTGGTGACAGGTTACTGCTACGATGTACTCAATCTTTTCTAAGTTGTTAGTAAGATAGAGATCACGCTGGCTACCTCCTCTGGGCAGGAGCCAGGATCACTCCAGAGATAGAAAGGTACTGTGCCAAGAGGGGACGAGTGTCAGGACGAGCTCATGGCCCTGGCAACTACTTGGCTCTCTTCCGCCCTTCTTCTTCTTCTTCTTCGGTTCCTCCAAGGACTATCTATGTCAGTCCTGTATGAGGTGATGAGGGCACCGACTCTGGGGATAGGCCAGAAGGGCTAGCAGGCACGAGGTCAGGGGTAACCTCAGAGGCTATAGGAGGGCTCCCTTACTCCGGCTGCTGCGACAACCGGAGCAAGAGCCAGTCTTGACCTCTGGGTTCGGGAGGCCAGTTCCTGGTATCCTAGAGAAGGTGTAGCAGGTTGATCCATCAGGGTTCATCCTCTGCGAACAGATTTGATGAGGAAGAAGTGTCGGGTGCCGGAGGCTCACAGGTTGCTAGGATTAGTGCCGTGACGGATCCTGGATCCCCGGAAGAGGATCCGCCTCATGATCTTCAAGGGATCTAAAATAGATAAAAACAACACATAATTAGCATAAAACTTAAAAACTAATTTTTACACTTAAAATTTTACATTAAAAAAACGAAGATACATTAAAGTTCACAAAGTATTGGACCAACCTTCCACAGAGTAAAAGAAACATAAGTGGGAGGAAAGAAAAAGAAAAAAAAAAATAAACCTCAAGACAAGAAATGGGGGTGGCTGTTGACTGGTGTTTATTGGGCGTAGGTTGTTTGATCAATAAGGGCTCTAAAATGGGTAATTCCTGGGTGTTGATGTCTGTCTGTTGGTGTTTGTCCGATGATTTAAAATCTTTATTTTCAATGTACATTTTATATATTTTAGCGTGAGCTCTTATACTGGAATGTTCCGGGTTCGTGAGTCTGCAAGTACTGGCCCAATACTTTGTGAATTTTAATATATCTTCATTTTTATGTAAAATTTTAAGTGTAAAAC
The DNA here is from genome assembly GCF_040412425.1 of Macrobrachium rosenbergii. Lineage (NCBI taxonomy): Eukaryota > Metazoa > Arthropoda > Malacostraca > Decapoda > Palaemonidae > Macrobrachium > Macrobrachium rosenbergii. The sequence continues at coordinate 39,020,342 of NC_089786.1, forward strand.
ATTTTTTTTTGAGTTTTTGCTAATTTATGTGTTGTTTTATGTTTTAGAGCCCATGAAGATGTAATTATATAGAGAAACTTCCAAACGTCAGGAAATAAATATGTGCAAGAAAGGCGAATCTTAACTGTCCATCAGCATATGTGTTGTGTGTGTGTGTGTGTGTGTGTGCATGTGTGTATATATATATATATATATATATATATATATATATATATATATATATATATATATATATATATATATATATGCATACACACATACACACACACACACACACATATATATATATATATATATATATATATATATATATATATATATATATATATATATATACATATATATATACACACAAAGAGATTAATAAAGACAGTACATATATATATATATACACATATATATATATATATATATATATATATATATATATATATATATATATATATATATATATCAGGAGAAAACAGTAAAATGATCATATCTTCATATTTTTCGAAATTTAAATTAAAAGAAATAGGAAATGAACAATTGACGTATTAAAAGAACACGCATCATATAAAGAGGAATATAGACTAACGATCATGATGGGGTTTTGAATGTTGTTAAAACTCAATTGCTTCTGGTGATTTTGTTTGAGGGCTGGGATGTGGTGTTGTGAAAACAGGCTATGAGTTCTGGACAACAGCAACGTTTATTCCTTCATTCTTTAATGAACTTCAGTAATCTGATGAGGTAGTCTTGTTTTTTTGTTTGAGGCTATACTTTAAAGTGTCTAGGTGAAGTGTCAGGATAATTTGAAGACGAATTGTTCGGAAGATTCTTAAAAACAAATGAACATAAATTATGTTCCAAAAGGTTAGAGGAGAGTTTTATGTCTCTTTAAAGTCCAAGCTGATTATGTGTTTTAGTAATCTACTTTCCATTCTTTTTGTTACACTTTCCTTTGCTCTATCTTATTTCATATGAAGGCCGGTTCATTCTAAAAATTTTGTAAGAAGGCTATGACGCTCTTAGCTTGTTCAATGGGAATATGAATAAGTTACGAATGAGCACGACAGAAAAATATACACCGGTAAATGACAGGAAAAAGAATGTCAAAAATAACAGTATGATTTGTATAAATAAAATTCTAGAATAGAAAACGGGAAACCCTACATGTTGAGTTATTAATCATAACCTATTTCTCAGTCAAGAGGAAGACGTGTTTAAATATAATTTCCCTCTCTCATATAATGTTAAATCGAGCTGTGAACCTTAAGACGGAGATGATGATTATAAATAAGAAGTTAATCATAAGAAAATACAAATATCCTTGCGCCTTATTTTCTTCAGATAACCAGTGTAAAGTGAAGAAATCTTTTGCTCTTCCAAGTGGATGTTGAAAAAGTTTATAGGTTGCTTATTAGCGGTTTGCAAATGACAGGTATGCAATATCCTTCAGAACAAACTACTATACACATGCTAAACAGCCAGACCCCTTCGCCAACCAATCTAGGACCAGGATGAGGCCAGACAGTGGCTGATGAGGACTCAGCAGGTAGGTCTTTGGGCCCCCCCAAGTCCCAAATCTATACCCACATAGCCGGGGTAAGACCGTGTTCCCTGTGAAATCTATCAAGTCATGAACAGGCCATGCATTAGGATCACTACATTGTACAATAGCCCTCACCCTTTAAATTAAATAGCATGCATCAAAGAGAGATGAGAGGCTCTTTAAGTACTACAAAGAGATAATTTGGGATGACCTGATACCTGAACATAACGAGGATGTTGATGCTCCATAAATGGAACCTCTGCGACATCTGGACAGGTCGTTTTGTGCAGGTCGATAAATTAGATAATAGGGAAGTGCGGAAGGCCCTTTCCTCGCAATTATTTACTTTTATTTAATAATATAAGTGATTTTGTTATATAATGAGTTTTTAGATAACGACTTATGAATAAAAATTAATTGCGCATTATCTGTCTCATTTTTATTGTGTAATTTATTCTTTTAAAGAACGACACACATTGCAGGTAAATATCAGACTGCAAGAAAATTATAAAACCCGTCCTCAGCCTCAACCGTTGAATTTTACAGCCGCCTTACCTGTATGAATGTGAGAAAAAATTTCAGGCAGTCTCACGAGTCTGCACAGGTGAAATCCTCAGTTATTAGCAACCAGACACATCACCTAAAGCCTGGTTCACACTATGCCAGTAATTTAGTCAAAGTGGCGAGTGGTTTAGTTACTATTTCTACTAAACTGATCCAATTTCGTTCGCACAACCAGTCCAGAAGTAAAATGCATTAGTGTGTTAAGGCATCGCAGCAAAACTAAAGGCTAATAAAAGATATAGCCAAATCTTTAACCAATTTAACCTTATCACAACTGGAAAAAATTATAACATGAAATTATAATTAAATTTGTTATTTGGAGTTTCAACGAATATGATAATTAGGTAACTAACACTATTTTAATCTTAAAAATAAATAAAATAATATTAGGTATGTTTAAATCACAAATTTAATGGGAAAAACTATTACCTATGGTTCTTTCAAACATAAAAAATACAACCCCAAACATTTTGTTCAAGTAAACTCTCTTAATTGAATAAACACATTTGAACAAGGTGTGTTTGTGAAACACTAATGCCCCGTGGGTAACCAATCAAAAGTTATGGCCGAGATTAAAGTTTTGCAGACACAAGACGGACAAGGTGAAAGACTATATGCCCTCAGATCACTGATTACGGAGGCATAAAATGGAAAAATACCTGATGTTCTTGATTTTTTCGCTTTTATCTCCTTCTCTCCAAATCCAGGTATATCCATGCTTTTCTCCAAATCAGCGTGGGCACTGGCCCGTTGTTTATTTTTACTGTGGACATTTAACATTCCTGGCTCTCATGTTAATAAATATTTTGAAATAAATTTTAGTGTTGTCTCTTCATTCCATCGAAGTGCCATTTCTGCTCCAACCTACAACTCATGAACTCCACTCATTACTAAATTCCTTTACGTGTTCTCACTGGTTTAGTGGACGAATGACAAGTGGGCGAACTACTATCTGACCGTAAAAATAAGAACATTTTGGATCGACTGAACACTAAATCACTTCATTGCTTACTAAACTACTTGACTAAACTGTTTGGTGTTCCAGACACGTTTAGTAGCTAAATTACTCGCCTTGACTAAATTACTGGCATAGTGTAAACCAGGCTTTAGGAATTAGTGCTATTAATAGTCATAACACAGTCTTCCATTAAATAAGTTTGCAGAAGCAATTTTGACTTTGAAAATGTTTGTAAGAAAAATAAGGTTTTCATTAATATCTGTAAGAGAAGTATAGTTAGGAAGAGTTTCCTCAAAAAACGTCATAAAAAAGTGAACTTCAGACAGCCAGTGGAGGCGACACATACAAGAAAGAATTTCATCGTTAGACTTTAACCAACACACATATGTTTACTGCCTCTTACTTCTCTCAGTTATGGCATAATTGTTTATACGAATAGTATAAACATTAACATTGCACATGATGATGGTAATAAACATTGGGAAATTAATATAGTTAATTTATCATAAACTTGAACCACACAGAATTCCATCTGTCACACATTCCTTCGTTCCTGGCCAACGTTTTAAATAAAGATGAATATTGGAGCCCTTCTTGATGGTGTTTTTCTTTAGAGAAGAAGAAGATATATTTTCTTTTAATTTCTCTCATTTCTTCCAAATTTGTGAAATACATCTCATTTCAGTTCTTTATTTCCAGATATACAATTAGTAAGTTGGTTTAAAAGCTGTCTTGAACATGTAAACGGCTTCTCGAGAGTGTTATTATGTTATAAATATCAACCTTCACCAAGGAACAGCAATATAATGAGGAAAATAGTCAGAGTATTGGATACTGGTGTTTAATTTCACTTTGCAAGTAACCTCACCCTAACACTGTGGGTCTATTACACTTTTCATGATATGTGAAATATAAGCTACCAGTATCTAGTAACACCAATTTTATTATGGATCAGAATGACTAAACCTTATGATTGTTAACATTGCGATAGTGACAGAACTTCCATTATTATTATTATGTATTATTGTGTGTATTATGTGTATTATTATTATTATTATTATGTGTTAGACAGAAAAAGCCTTCTGATACAGAAATTTAGCCTTTGAATTTTCCAATATCTTGTTAGTAGCTCCTTCCTCTCATACATTAATTTTTGCATACACACAATAGATAAAAAACAATTGGTCTAACTATAAAACAAAAAGTTTTCTAGAAACATACCAGAATGTTTTGAAGATTAAGATGGTAATTTTTTCATAGAGAGAGAGAGAGAGAGAGAGAGGAAGAGAGAGAGAGAGATAATGCTATGTATATATCATGAATGGTCTCTCCTTGTGGGATGAGGATGATCTCGTCGAGTCCTTCTGTTTGAGGTTATTCATTTTGAAGACAATGAAAACTCATGAAGTTTTTTTTTTTCTCTCTCTCTCTCTCGTTGGCTCCTCACTGCTCCGTTGCTGCCACCCAGAACAGTCGATTAACAACACATAAACAACGGCGCATTGGACGTTAGGGAACTTGCTGTTCATGGCCTGATATGGTTCTAGAAGTTTGGAACGTGGTTCGTCTAGTTGCAGGCTAGACGCTCTACGAGCTTCACGCTACGCTGACAGGAAAGAGAACAGATAAATATCAAATCATAATTAAGGCATCAGTATCTGTTTTTTCTTTTTAATGGGTTACATGACACACAACTTCAAAACTTTGAGTCATCTCAGGCAGATCTAGTCAGGATTCTTTCTGGGCAGATTCTGGATAAATGCATAACACAAAGTTCCTAAATGATTCTTGGTCTTTTAGTGCTGAATATGCAGGCTTACGTATATGCGTGGGCGTATGTGTG
>NC_089786.1:39028240-39130740 GCF_040412425.1 Macrobrachium rosenbergii
CACTTTAAGAAAGTACTTCCAAGACCATGTGAGATGTTTTAAGGAGTCGCCTAGTATTGCACTCGTGTTTTTCACTGTTTTTACGTAAATTCAGCGTGATTAGTCATAATGGCTGATGATAGTGATAGCTCTGTGCATGGGAAGATCCTGTGAGTGACCTTAAAACCCTTCGCCTGTACATAGCTCCTGTAAAGCAAGAGTATTTCCAACAAATTATTGCTGCACAGAGTACACTCCCGCCCCTCTCCTGAGCCTGCTCCTAAACAAGGGCGCCCCAGTCGTCGTGAGCAAGATGAATTTGAAGAGGACGACAATGATGAGGTGCAGGAGAATCTTTTTGACCACTAAGTCAAATCAGGGAGGGGAGGGGGGGCGTTTTGGAGCAGATGCAAGATCTTCGGGAGGGTGAGTGTTATTATCATTAATTATTTTGTTTTTATTGTGTTTTTGTCCTTTTCATTCAATTTTTGTCTTATTTTTCATTAATTTACAGTCTGCTTTTTATTTTTTTTCCTTAATGTCAATAATTCAATTTTTTGTTTATTTTTGTACTAATGGTTAATCATTGCTTTAAAATAAAGGTAAGATTGTGTTTGTTGTTTTGTGTTTGCTTGCATGCATGAAAACAATTATTATTTTCTTATTCCAATATTATTTTATTCCAATATTATTTTGATCGATGATGTGTTACAAAAATATTCTTATTTTACATTTAATTTTATAACAATGTTTTTCCATTGTACTGTTTAATGTTGCATACTATGAAAATGCTGTTTGCCTGTGCTCCCTTAAGGCAAATTAGGGAATTCTTAGGGTTAGGTTATTAAAATGAAACAACGTAACAATAAAAAAATACCTTTATTGTTATTTTTTTTACTTATAACTATAAATTCCTTCCATTTTGCTATTTTGCGTATGATTTTACGAGGGCTTGTGCACCTGCAATACATATTAGGGACTTCTGAAGGTTGAGGGATTAAAATGAAACAACGTAACAAGAAAAAATGTCTTTATTTTTATTATTTTTTTTTCTCGTAAATTCCTTCCACTTTGCTATTGTGCGTATGTTTTGACGCGCGCTTGCGAATCTGGAATACAATTTTAGGACTTTGGGGGTAGTGGGGGTCGGAATGAAACAACTATCTACCAAAAAGTCTTTCTTTCTAAATTACAACATAGAAAAATATTCTTTTTTATTGTATTATTTTTCGTGTGTTTTTACGCGCGCATGCCCGCCAATAATGCAATAGTGTTCTGAGGATGCGAGGGTTATGGTGAAATGATTTTATAGCAAAAAATCTTTATTGTCATTTACAACAAAAAAAATATTTAATGACTTTATTTTATTGTCTGCTTTGATGCGCGCTTGCGTGCGCGCAAGCCATTCCCAAACAAATTTTGGGGTCTGTAAAAATTCAACAACATCATCTATAACTTGCCGCAAGTTTCATCTTAATATCTTTAATGGTTATCCTGCTACAAACATTTAACTTTAACCCTTTGTTTCTCCTTTCCTATGGCCTTTTTGTATTTTTAAAAAAATGGCATATTGGCCCCTATCTCCTTATACGCCTGATATGATCTACTAGCCGTAAAATCAGCGACAATGGCAGGTTTACCGATCAGAACGAAACTGGATCTTCGATTCGCCAAATATGGTTCCATTATAATTCCAATTTCTAGGTTTTATTTCAATTCCTCATGCAGTGTGTACCCTAAAGATTATAATCGTTATCAGTGTTATTTCTATACTTAAAATGTTTACCAATGTCCTTCTCTTAATGCACTTACAAGAAAAAATAAAAAAATTATTACTGACAACAAAAGTTATTTATCTTTTTTTCTTTTTAAAACTGCCTGAGTTGAGATCTTGCTACAGGACTTACTAATGAGTTTCTTATCTATACTTGCCCACTACGAATATTCTGCTTCTTTACACAGGTAATTAGAAATGATAAGAATCACAAAGGAAAGTGAACGTGGGCGATGAGAAGAACTGAAAGGAACTTCTGTGAGATTCCTTCCACCCGCGATTTTGACAGTTCGTCATTGCAAGATGTTATCGGGCTCTGTCTGGCGGAAGCTCTTCTGGGTTGTGCGCAGATATCAGATGAAATCCCCTCCCTAACTCTCCTCCTCTCAGGTGGTTTGTGTGTTTGAAACTATTTGCTAATGGCTGTTTTGATATTTGGTGTGAGTGGAGGTGGCTCCGTGTTTTCCTGGTGGTGCAAACGAAACGAGCAATCGTTTCTGAGCATCCTTACAGTGTGGAAAGATATTGGCTAGCTGTTTGAATCATCCGATATATTTGGATTTACTGGAAGCACAAGGATTTTTCTCACGTATTTCCAGCTCCTCCCTTGCTTAGTTATAAACCGAGGGGGCTCTGAGCCACGGTATGCTGATACTTAAATTATATTTTTGATCACGGCATAGGGACCTTAAACGGATCTTTAGCCTATCCCTGCTATCTGTGCTGATTGGCGGAGCACGCCATATTTATTCCTCATTGCTGGGAGCCGTGATTTGATATCTTCCCTCCGGACGGGAGATTCTATTTTTGCAGAGATCACGGCCAGTTATTGAGAAACGGAGAAAACCACCTTAGGAAATAATATTTGAGTGTATTGGTCAGGTTATTCCTCCTTTTTGTTTGCCTCCTCCTGTCTGAACCCCACGGATAATTGTGTTGCAGGCTATCTTTAGTAGTATGAGTGTTTATTATTGTTATAATTAATTAGGGTGTTAGCTATTCATTTATTTGATGTACTGTAGTTCAGGTGTAACTTCTATCTGGTTATTTATGTATTAAATTAAGTTTTTATTTCTGGTGTTTTGTTTACCCCCTGAATTGATTTTTTGCACACCCCTTTTTTTGTACTATTCCACCTACCGTGGACTTAGTACCTGTGATTTGAACACTTTTAATGCTTTTTGAGATTGAGTATTGAGTGGTGGCAAAACCAGCCATCACAATATATATAAGTATATACAGGTGTGCGTAAGCACTTACATGTTTGTTTGTATGTATGTATATGTATGAATTTTAGTCTTTACCGATTTCGGTTTGATTTTTTGTCAACTATGGACAATGGAACTACGATTTTCTCTCCCAAATCAGATTTGCATAGCAATTCTGTGGACGAGATTATTACGCAGAAACTTCCTTCGGCCAAAGTATTTGGGGCAGGCAAACGAAGCTTAAGGAGGAGGTTGCTTTGCCATTTTATTTTAGACCTTCTCTCTCCCCCACGAAGCTTTCAAGTCTTCAGTCGCTCCTCAGCTATTTGTCCTCAACACCTGCAGATGCAGATAAAGAACTAGCTCTATTTTTGCACGATCAAAGAATTTTCGACTTTGTTCTTGTGCAGGAAGAAAATTCTTATTTAAATATCATGTACATTTATTTTCTATGATTATTTTTTTTTTTTGTTTTTTTTTGAGGGGAAAGGAGCATTGGCTATATAAAGGTTATTATGTTTACGTCACATTGGCTCGACCTCTATTGAAATATCGCATGTGATGGAAGTTTGGTTGATGGACCTACTTTTTCTGTGTCTTTCAGAGTTTGCCATTCATTCATTTTTCTGGAAAACTTTTGAGATAAAGCAAGAAAGCTGATTGTTTCTATTTTGGATAAAAAATTAATTTTTTGTGTTTTTCATCCCGCAAAGCAAACACTTTTGATGTCTCGTAAAAGAATGGATGATTCTGCGCTAGCCAGGATTCAAACCATGGCGCTCCCTTGTTGTAACTGGAATTCTGGTTACAAATCCAAGCACTGGGATTGCTCTGTTAATGCAAAGGGGAAGATGGAGAGGTTAGACAGCAAAAGGAAGAGATCCAGAAAATAAAGATGAAGCACAAGGATCTAAGGGTGGGAGGCACTGGGAGAAAACCCCAAAGTTGCACTAAAAAGTTAGTGAAGTTCTACAACAGGAGAGAAGAAAGAAAGTTGTAAAGGAGGTAAAGTAAAAGGCTAAAATGTTGGCGTAGCTTGAGCTGTAGGAACGCTGCAAACACCGCTTAGTAACGCCTCTAGTGCCCACGTTTGTTTTCCATGACAGAAATATTCCTATATGAGTCTTTCATTTTATCACTTCAATTCAAACAATGATACAGTTGACATCCAATGTACATTTGCTGCTTTGATTAAGCCAGCTTTAAGCTGAAACAGGCCCTTGATCCTAAAGTTTATTATATCTAGTGGATAGAAAAGAATGGCGTACTTAAGCCGACTTCTCCCCCTCTCTCTCTCTCTCTCTCTCTCTCTCTCTCTCTCTCTCTCTCTCTCACTGTACCGCTGTGTTTCCATTGTGTAATCATGAATAAGTAAACAGAAATATCTTAGCGTCAGAGACTCATGTGATTTCTCACCTTTTAGTCAAATGTGAATGGAAATATTTTAGAATACTGATTTAAAAAAGGAAATTAATTCTTTGTAATATGAGGTCACCACAAAGGATTAAGATCCTCAGTACCCTGATGAAAGAGACCATTTTTTTCAATGAAAAACTCTTAATGCTTTGTAAGATAAATTATTCGTCATAAGTCTCGGAGCTGGAAAAGATTTTGCATTAGAAATTTTCATCTTGCGAAAAAGGTTGTTATAACATTGAATGGATGAGATAACAGATCTCTCCTCCGTTCTTGTTTCATTCTAAACTTTAATTACAAAAGAACAATTATTGTGAAGCATGTCAAGGCCGAGAGACGAGAGAGTCATGTTTGTGAGATAATGAGAAATTTAAGTATATACGCAGTGGATTGGCTAACGTTTGGAAATTGGATAAAAATAATGTCCAGGGAACTGGTGTCAAGTTAGGAAGCGGTGTCCAATTTTGATTGATTTATTTCTATGAATAACTTCCGTCACAGCGCCAATGGTCATCGACAACGAAGTCATATGAAAAGATCAGCTTATTAATTCTTTTAAGAAAGAAGCCTGTATTAGGGTCTTATGAAAGCTAAAAAGATCCACGAGTACTGTTAGTGTGGAAAATGTATGACAAGAAGCATTTGACTCAGAGTTATTTGAGAGTAAATCATTCCTGGTGATTTTCTCGGCGAAATGTTTCATAGACTTACTTTGGAGTAAATATAACGGGTGATGCCAGGATGAGAGAGAGAGAGAGAGAGAGAGAGAGAGAGAGAGAGAGAGAGAGAGAGAGAGAGAGAGCAGCCTATTGTGATCAGACAGATAGGAAGCCCGTAATTGTTAGTAAACATAATTGTTGCTGGTATAGTGGTTAGTGCCTTGGGATGCCACTCGGATGCCAAGAGTTCACGACTCCCCCAGAGCGATGAAAAATCACTGGCTCTGTATCATGAACAGTTACTGACGCGGTGTGGGGTCTGTAGTGGGAAGCTGACACCAACATATTCTTTGGAAGCTTGAATTTCAAGTCATTGACCCCGTGGGCTTCTTCAATAGGTTTCATATACCTAAAAAAAAAAAAAAAAATCTTAAATGCGTTGCAAACATCTTTGTCAGTGATTGGTTCACACGTGAGTAATTCTCTCTCTCTCTCTCTCTCTCTCTCTCTCTCTCTCTCTCTCTCACTCAACACACACACACACACACACACACGATGTCTGATTTAAATGACAATGTTAATAAGAATATCCACTTCACTCTTCCTCACTCTCAATCTCTCCCCCGTTAAAGATTGTAATGGTAAAACATACACTTTCCGCTCTTTTCTTCTCTATCTGTTGATGATCTCGGTCTCTCTCTCTCTCTCTCTCTCTCTCTCTCTCTCTCTCTCTCTCTCTCTCTCTCTCTCTCTCTCTCGCTCGATTAATGGTGTTGAAAATGCCCCCTTTCTCTGCAATTTTTATATTCTATTTGTGAATTTTTGTTACTGAATTATGGTATTCAGATGAAATTCTCGTTTTCTTTCACACGTATTCAACGTTTCTCTTTTTAATTAGTGCTGATCGATTCTTGATTATCTTTCACTTGCTACTCGTCTCTCTTTTTTTATTTTCCACTAGCGTTTTTTTTTTCTTTTAGAAAATATCTTCGAGTTTTAATTAATTTTATTCCTTCTGGAATTCCATTTTCCCATTATTAATAAAACTAATTCAATCCTAGTGTACTTTCTCGTGAGTGTTCAGCTCATAAATCCATTTCCCCTCAGTTCTTCGTTTGCATGCTGCTTTGTTACTGTTTTGGTTCCATACTTGTACCTTCTTAATATTTTACAGATGTATTATTATTCGTACTGCTTATTTCCTCCTCGATTTATTTTGTCCCCATTACAAAATCGATTTCCAGTTTCCTTTAGATTATCTGGATCACTAAAATCTGTTCCATGAATCATAATTTCCTTTTTCTACCAAGAAAAATCTTCCTGGTCACCTACTTACCGTAAGAAATTTTGTTTTATTTCTCTAACCAGTCAAAAAGAACGAAAAGTAGCTTTTTTGTTGCACCTCTTATCCGACCTTGAGTAAGTACAGAATCATCAATTTATCCAAATTGCAGGTGCTCATGAATTTAGCCTGAGTAAGGAAATCGTGTGATTTTTAGTTTGTGTCTGTTCCTCGATTTCAGGTCGAATTGCTTGTTACGCATACAGTCGATTCTTACCTAGGACGCCATTAAGAGGTCTTGAAGATTTCCCAGCACAATCATGGTACTTCTTAATACTTTACGAAATACATCGCTCAGATTATATTTCTTTTTGTATAGTCTGTACATTAATTTGTTTGAGAATTTTTTTTATTCTAAAAGACGAATTAATTAAAGTAAAAAATTGTAGTGCAAGAAAATTCCTTGTTTCATGCAGGTTTTTAAGTAATTTATTTGAAACATTATGAAATATTCCATTGCGTTTAGATGTGAATAGTCCTACCACCGTGTTAACAGAGTGTCATCTGTATAAAGAGCTTTCTGTTAAAAGACTGTTATTTTACGGAAATAATACATATGTGGGTGGAGTTTGGCATAGCTAATGTTATCAGATTATCATGTTTAAAGTTTTTTCTCTGTTAAATAAAGAACGTTATTTTAAGCTAGCAAATAAGATACCATTATCAAATATATTATGTAATTTATAAATTCCTTTCTAAGATTAAATAAAGTTCACTCTCCTGAAGAGTGGTGAAATGCACTGCTGTATGAAGTTCGGTTGGCACGCCTGCAACGCCGAATGCTGAAGACCAGTTTGGATGCGCGATAGCTTCTAAATCTTACATATACCAATTTTCTTTCTAATGTCATCAACATTAAATTGAGATAGAATACTTTTTACAATTATGAAGGAGATTCCGATATTCCAGATAAGGAAATTGGGAATATTGTTTTTACAAATGAATGGTTTAATAGTCGGAGTCACGGTAGAATTATCGTGTGGCTATGAGAGTCAGGAGTTAATATCATGAGCTGAGTTTTGGCTTTTATTGAGTTACATGAACTATCAGGATATATATATAATATATACTCATGAACTATATAACTATATATATAGAAAACCACTTTTTATTGAATATAGATATATCGGATAAACAATTGACTATATATATATTGTTTTTTTACTTATCTTTAGATGTTGTTGTTCTTGATTATATTCGAAAACAGTTATTGAAGTTTTATTAGTTAATATTTTTCTACTAGATGAAATTTTTTTAATGTTACGTTTCAATTCCACTTCTTTTTCTCTATAAATATTATACCACCCATTACTGATGTTATTATTATATATGGATATACATATATTTTTGTTTTAATGTCTGTTGAAAGTATATATGCTGTTTTTTTTTTCTCAAGAATATAGTGATTTATCTTTAATTCAGTCTTCAACTATAGGCTACTGGTTCAGAATTAAGTCAAATGGACAACTTCTTTTTTCTATAAATAGTATGCCATTCAATAATGAAATGATCAATTACATATTTGCATAATGGCTGTAAAAGAATACACTATTGATTAACAAGAAATATACCACACCAATACTGATTATTAACAAAATCATATCTACATATTATAGGATACCCCATCTTCCACAGATCAGGCAAGGATCAATAGGCCTAGCCAAAGATATATACAGGTTGATATTCAACATTTTTCTATATTTTGATCATGACAAATAAACAAAATGTAATAAATAGTTTTGATCTTAACGCTCTATACGCAAAACATATAGGTCTACAAATTTTGAGTGCTGAAATAAAACCCTCTTCAGACTGAAAAAATGGTGTAGGCTGAGTCACAAGAAAAAAAAAAAATGAATACCACAATTCTTAAAAAAAAAAACATGCGCAAGAACGATAATAACTTTGATATCTTTTAAATCAATGTTATTCATCTCGGCTGCTAAGATACTGATTGCCCGTATAATATTCGTTAGTGAGTGATTGATTTGTTCATTTGCATTAAACTAAGCCAGCCTTGGGCAACCAATAACTGAGTGACTGAGAAACTGTCAAGCTGTCATAAAGAAATATCATCATGCCTTTGCCCTTGGGCAATGGTTGTGATACCACTTGCTGAATATTGCCATATGCCTTTTGTCTGAAACATGAAGGGAACTGATGCAATATTTTTATATTCTAATTGTACCAGTTTGGATTGCACCAAATATGCTAGCTTTTTCTTTACTCTTTTCTGAGGAAGGAATAAAAATATCTCGTTCTTTTTCCTTTTCAGTAGATGAAAACACTTGCTTTTGTGCTTGCTTGCATATTTGCCAGTATCTTTCTTAGCATAACAGAATATCATACCTACATACATACATACATACATACATACATACGCATACATAGATACATACAGAATATAAATATTAATTAATTCTTCCTTGATATACGAATATCAATTCTTGCTGCACTGGATAAACAAGTCAAAATAAGTCATAAACAAACGGTTGGAGTTCCAAAAGAAAATATGAGTGAGAGGAAACAAAGGCGCCAAGAGGATTAAAAACTTCATTTCAAAATGAGTGATTCTTATGATTTCATTATTAGGATGGACAAACAACACGTCCCCTGTCTCCTCGTGCATAATGACAGGCATCGGGCGTCACTCCAGACTTCTAAAGAAAAAATTTCCGTGGGAAAACCTCATTTTCATTTCGTTTGTTTCGTGGAATATTCTTCCTCTTTTTCGTTTATATCTTTTCTAATTTTTTGTCAGGTTATTTTCTTTTTTCACGCTCGGTCTTAACAATTATAATACTACATTACACCGTATCAATACCTGCTTTCGCTGAAGGTTGTTCTCCATTCATAGTTTTGAGCGTTGAGTTTTCCAGGAGATTCAGTTCTAGAGGGGCTTGCCTAATAGTCCTTCTTCTCTTTTTTTCTAACCTGAGATGATTACTATTCTCTTCCTTGATATAATACTTCCAGTTTTTATTGCATTTTTTATATCTTATTAGCCTATTTGACCTCATTCCCAAAGCTCCATGTCTTGTTTTCCTGCAAGCATTGAAATTGAAATTGCTTGGTGGCTAAAATAAACCCAGATATTTCTACTCGACGTCGACTTTGAATATTTCATGAAGGCGAGCAGAATTTGAGATGCAATGGCATAAAGTTTCTAGAAGTCTCTCAGAACACCAAAATATTGCTTTAACAAAAGCATCATTCTTTTATTTTACTATTCCCAGGATGCTGTGATTATTGGTATTTCATGAAAAACCAAACAAAATTCACAAAGTATTGGATGAAAAATGGTACTTTATCAGTTGTTTTAGTTCAGAAAAAATTCTTTCTTCATTCTGAGTGATTTTTTTTTTACTTTTCTTTACTCTATTTATTCTCCTTAACAAAGAAAAAGAGTTAGATTTTGATAATGACATTAAGGAGGAAAGGGAAAAAATATTAATAAAACTAAAAGGAGAGCAAGAAAGAAAACTGGAAGACCTTTTTGTTAAAAGCCCTATAGCATCATCCAACATAAAACTATTTGACCTAGGGAGGAAAGGAAAACGAATCCATAAAAATATGCTTTTTTTACGTTGTAATTTTATTCATAACTCTGAAATGGAATATGGTCGGAGCTGGAATTGAAAAATGTCTTTCTTAAATCTTAGTCTTTCAACTAGCAGTGATTGGGGCTTACGGTTTGTTATAAGAAATTCAGGATACCCGAAGCGGGTTGAGAGAGAAAAGGAGTTCATCCTTTCGGGAGCTCGTTTAATATTAACGCAACGCCTATTTTCATTAATTGAGGTTTGTTTATATTTATCAACATATTTTATGCAAATGACTTCTATTAATTCAACACTAAAACCTTGTCACAATTTTCTTCTGACCTCACAGAGCAGTTTTGTGATGCATTTTACAATAAATGTTGTCAGATGATTTTCTGTTATGTGACAAGAGTAAACACTCACATTCTGATATATTTATGAATGCTACGTTGAACACCTAAAACTCTAATGCACATTACAGTATAAAAAATCAAAGAAATTTTGGAATCTTTAAAGTGTAGCAGTCGTTCTGAAATACGTATAAACTTATTTAATTAATAAAAAAAAAAAAATTATGTTATTAACGAAAATAATTTTGATGATGAAATTTAATCAGAAAGTTTAAATATTCTAACTTAACATTCTCACTTACAAATAATTTTCATACACAACTTTTGTTTCTTTTAACCATTTATGTTTTACCCCACTCATCTGAGATAGACTGCAACTGCAAATATTTTGCATAAAATCATATCTGAGCCATAAAATTATATGAGGCCTGGACATGTTTTCATTCATAATTTTCATCCAGCTTTAATGTATTAAAATCAGCGATTTCTTTTTCGTTTGATTAATCATTCTAATGAGATTAAAATGACGTAATTTTTCATGATAGACGGAAAAAACTGTCTTTTTCTTTATGATGTTAAATTTAGATAAATGTTGTAAATGTTAGAGGCATCTCACTGACAAAAATGCTAAAACTAGAGTCGCAGTGCATAATCGAAATCGGAACTTGCCATTGCCGTATAAACAGTTGGGAAAAAAAGTTTTATTTTTTTTGATAATGTTCAGCACAGTTTATGCTAACAAAATTCTTATTGGATAATGGTTAGAGCTCTCTTTTGTTTCCTTTGACCATTTATGTTTTGGCCCAGCGTCCGAGATCTCTGGTTATAAAAGATGAAGAATTAGATGAACATATTTTCATGATAAAATTTATTTCTCGTCATAATGCTTTAATGTTCGGATTCCATTTGATTAAGTTCTATGGTCCCAAAATGACGTCTTTTTTGATAGAGGTAACAATTGGTACCTTAGCCACGTAAAATTAGATTTATTCTAATCCTAGGAGGCATCCAGCCCGAGAAATGCAGAGGCAGAGCTGTTAATCAGCTCAGTGGTCAAAGTTAGAAAATTTTTTTTTTTCTGCAATTTTTCAGAAATACAAACAAATATTTGTTTCGGAAAGGGACTATAGAATTTTCAGTATGTATGACACAGGTATGAAGAATGGAAAAAATATTTTCTATCAAATGATAATAGAAAGTTTGTAAGTATAAGGCGAAAATGACCACAAGCGACAATAATGTTCTGAGCTCTACAATTACTGCAATTTATAGCTGACGGTTATCGTTAGTTATTCCTCTTACAGTATTCAAGGCCCTCTTCATTTCAGCGACTACGATATCTTATTTTTTTTTTTTTTTTTGAGCCCTTTCTTTGCAAACTTATTTGCGATCTGACATGACATTATTTCTTATATTTTATCATTGTATTAGAAAATCTTATGCACAAAAGAAATATGGCATTTGTAACAAGACGGTACACTAATATGTTCCTCGTACACACCAATTTTCATGGCAGACTCTAGTTTCACTTCATGTGTTTTACCTTGGAGAAAATATCCCTGATGATTTATCCATAGGAATTCATGCGACCGTGTTTACCCTGGAGCATGACATGTGATTCATTGTCATAATGGGCCAATAAGTACCACTGTAAATAACTATAATGATCAAGGGTGACGTATAAGAATTTGAGGGACTGTTTTCACATAAACATAAAACTGCATTAACATGCTTTTGAAGGACGCTATGAACTTTGGCGTCGACTGATAAAAATACGAAGTTACGTCATCAGAAGAGCAATTGCCAGTTTTCGTCGTTAAAGTATTATGGCATCTACATAATCAGCACTGAGGACAACTCAAAGAGAAAAAGTAAACAACACTCCACTATCGGTACAGTTGGCAATTTGTAAGAAAACAAGCTATCACATTTTACGTTAATAAGCAAAGATGGCCAACGCATTCTTAACACTGGAGCAGATGCAAAGAGATAAAAACAGACAAAGCTGGATATTCAGCTGACAGTTTACTTTCATAGACACAAGTACTTTTTATCTTTGCATAATCAAAGCAATTAGCTGACGATTTTTGCAAAAGATTTTTATCTAGATAAAATAATGTCTCACGAATATTTAATATTTTACAACAAATTACAGTGCACGTTTATCATTTATTTATATATTATCTGTTCATTAAATCTTGCCGCTTATACACTCATTAACTTTTAAGGGTGTCCGTACAGTCATGGTGCAATTTAAAATACTTGAAGCTTCTTAATTATACATGATAGAATTAATCTGTAAACAGGATAAGAAAGATTGATGTGTCAAGGTTTACTTTTTCTTGTGAAGTTTTATTTATTACTTGTTTTATCTAAGAATTTTTTTTCACAATTTTTGAATATTGAAAAAAAACTTGTCCAAAAAAGATGGCAACACAGTACAATAAAGAAGCACTAAACAGGAATTACATAGCCAAGTGGATGAAGAAATTTTAGGAAATAGGTTTTGTTATTGATAAACCACTGTCTGGTAGACCGATGTGTTAATGAAGGACTGTAGTATCTGCAGAACAATCCTTTGAAAGAAGTCCAAGAAACAGTCAAGACGAGCATCTTTGGAGATGAGTCTTTCAAAATCTACAGTACACAAGATTCTGCGGAAGAAAACTTAAAAGTGAACAATTTAAGTGTTCACTGATTAAGCATTTTTAATAGCTTAATGTTCTCTGCGAAGCAACAGTACACAGTGGCAAGGTCAACAAGTATAATGGCCGTATTTAGGAAACTGACAAACCTCGTGAATCTGTTGAACATAGTGAAAGATATTCTCTCAAAATTAATGTCTGGTTGCTTTAGGAAAGAATCGAATCATAGGGCCATTCATTTTTGAAGGATGTTGTTAATGGTGATTAACTATTTAGAAATGATATAAAATTACTTTGTTCTAAACTTGACCAATTAGAAGTTAGATACAGTGTTTCAACAAGATGATGCACATTGTCATTTTGCTTTTGCAAGTTAGGCAGTTTCTAAGTGAGAACCATTATTTTGGCCTTCACTTTCACCAGATTTTATGGGGACATGTGAAAAGTCTTTATTCAACTAAGCCATACGTTCCTTTAGTTTTCTTGAAAGCAAGGATAACTGCATCATTCAATCCTAATTTAAAAATAGCTGGAAAATATTTTAGTATAAAATCGAAATTCTCTTTAACCACTAATGATGGCGGATCTTGTGTTAAAATTAACTTTACGAATAAAACATTTTCTTACTGCTTTTCGGGATATTCCTTTAGATTATAGCCAGATTAATTCTAGGAAACTGAATGTTCAGAAACGCAGAGCAACCAAAGTGTTCACTGTTTTAAACTGCAAATATGACATTCCATGGAAGTATCAGTATAAAAGTGGATAGTTTCAATATATTCACTATTCACAGTTGAATTCAAGTCTGAAACAAGCTTTCGCTGCCATTTTCAGGTTTTGTGCCAAAAATCTTCTTTATTTGCTCTTAAAATACGTTCTAATTAATTAATTAACATAAAGCATTCATGTTCAGGCTATTCTGTTTGAGATGGGATTAGAACTCTCTCTCTCTCTCTTCTCTCTCTCTAGATTAAATATAGTCTGGAGACTCATCTAGCTTATCTTCATAAAAGTTTCCTAAGTGTAAAAATCATAAAAAGATGAATAGGAATGCTGAGATTTTATTCCATAAATGAAATTTTGAAAAATGATGTTTGTATCCTGCTGTCTTTTTTTCTTTGTATTCTGTTCTTAAACAATAGAAAGCTATACAGGTCATGCCTCTTCTCAAGATGAAAGTTCATCAAGATTAACCTATCATAAAGAGGTGGAAGAGTGAATAAACTGATCTAAAATTTCCTTTTAACTTTATTTATGTAGTCTAGAATGTTTTAAGAGCTTTGGAAAACACTGTACGCCCACCATTTGATTTTCTTTTAACACGAGTAGTCATTTAGCACTCAGTTATTTATTCAAGTGTATTAAAAGTCACAATAGTATAGCTTTTACAAAATAATAGGCAATAAAATTCTTCTTTTTCAGGCTTTCATCTCTAATTATCTAGCATGTTTCTCTCTCTCTCTCTAATCTCTAGTTTTTCTTATTTTTTCTTTTTTTTTTACTCCATTGTCTTAAAAAGAAAATTCCAGAATGAAAATGACATGGGGGTTCAGTACCATTTTTCAATGGATTTCATCTTTTGCACTAGATTTTATTATTTCTTAAGTTTATCAAAGTCATATATCTTTTTGGAGAATCGATATCTAAATTTTGATAAGTATTTTAAAAGATTATCTATGACCCTCAATTGTCTTCAGCAGATTGATAATTTTCTTTTCTCTTGTGGTAAGAATAACTGAGGCTTAGAAGAAGTCATTTCTAAATGATAACTGGACGTTTGTTTCTTTTTCTATTCAGCTCATCATCTTTCATCGTCTTAGATTTATAAAATTTTTTTCAGGAATATTTTTATCAAATTGCTACAAAAAGAATCTGCATGAAAACTGAAATTTTGAAAGCTAACCTATTTATTATTTTTCATCAAAAGTTTGAAGATATATGTACAGGATAAACGTCTTTGATATATCTCTTGCAACCTGCTCATTTCTAATCTCTCCTTTTATTTTTAAATGTATTTTTCTCTTTCCAGTTTTCTAACATTTCTCCTCCTATAGCTTCAAGAGGTATTATAAGTTCTCAAGTGCGCGTTTCTGAATTCTTTTTAGCTATCCAGGACCATAATTCTCTGCTTAGGCAACAAGCAATAAACTCAGTCATTCATCTGTTTTTCATTTGTCTTACAGGCATAATTGAATTTTTCCATTTCAAAATAACCTTCCAGAAGTTTTTCTGGGTAATGACCAAACCATAACTGACCTTGTTATCTATATATGAAAGGCTGCGAAGATATATATATATATATATATATATATAGATATATATATATGTAAACCAAATAAAAGATAATATTTATATAAAAAAATAGAGGAACAGACCTGGTTCATCAAAAAAAGTTCAGATGACAAACTGTTCTTCCATTGCAAGATAAATGGCAAAGTCAGCAAAGTATACCATTGCGCGTGAGGCGGTCTCATTTTGTGTTACCTTTTCTCCTGATCTTTTCCTTAACTCTGTTGTTTCAAGTTCTAACCTTTGTATTTTATTTTTGCCTTTATTTTCTATCTTCTGAACCTTTCAATTTATGAATATTGGCAATCGTCCCTCTCCTTATTATTCTTTTCTTTACCCCCCCCACCTCCTTCATCGTTTAATACAACAGAAAGCTTTTAGTAAAACATAAAGAAACTGAAGAGTCTAATAAAGTCAATATTTGCTCGCTCTCCTTACCCTGTTCAGGAAAACGTCTTTCTAATGATGTTGTGCTAGAAAAAGACACTTTGTGTTGACGCCATAGTTTTGAATTTTTTGTCGGGTGGTGTCAATGAAGTATTCAAATCAGGTCCCAAAACAGACCAAGGCCATTATTCATAAATAGAGTGGATATTTTCAAGTTTCATGAAATACATGGAACCCCTTAGAATTTGTAAGTCATAGACGCATAAAAATGTTCAGTTAAACGTTTTGAAGACCTGTACATTTTCTGACTCAATGACCTCCTCTGAATACTTTTTATTTACATACATTAATTTTGGGGTTGTTCTCTGGATATACTGGAAACAAAAACGATATCAATTCTAATTTATTTAAATTTACTAGGGTTATTGGCATTTTACAATCGATAAACATCAAAAGAATTTCAATAAAAAAAAATTTTCTGGAAGTATATTAAAATTCTTTATCTCAAGGGTGTCATTTATACACCCATAACAACGTTCTGTGATATTTTCTTTTCCCTCCAGCGCAAGTGGCAAAGTAAAATTGAAAAAAAATTGACAAACGTCTTGATACCCAATGTATTCTACAAATTAGGGAGACCTGTTTTTATCCAAAGCATCCAAAAGAGAAATTACCTATATCATCAATTTAAAACAACAAATTAACTTAATTTTCTAGTCATTAGCCTTGAACTACACATTACAGTGTGCATATGTGTCAGTAAAATAATTTTGACATCTTTCTTTAAGATTCAACGAATAAATGTTCAGAAAAACATTTTTTCCTCTAAGTGTGAATTATGAATAAATTTTGTTAGATTGAGACTACAGCGTCAGTCGGGTTGGACTTCCATTGAAAATTGAGGACATCTGCAAAATATCAATGTGTACATAATTCGCTCAAACATTTTCATTAAAAAATTTAGTATTAAGATTTGAAAACGTTTCTGCATTAATAAGTCCACAGTAAATATTTTCTATTAAACTTTCTTTCTTTCAGACATCAACCTTCCTCTGACAGGAATATCCATTTTGTAGGTAGAACTGTTTGATATTTTTAAAAGTCCTATTTTGTTTTGCCTGTCTGCCTCTGATGTGGTGAGGGAAGAATTACAATGGTTTTCATAAGCAAAGGCTTTGTTATTAGAATTAAGGTGGGATGCAGTGAAAAAAATCCAAAAGTATCGTCAGTTAATTTATTCATAATCTTACATTTTAATCTCAGGCTTTGCAGCGAGACAGAAATAGCGATATGTTTGTTGCATGTCAGTCACCCTTTGAAATTTTAAGCTTCGGGATTGTTATACAAAATTTATATAAAATTTTTTATAGATATATAGTCACTTTTAATATAAATATATATATATATATATATAATAGAATAATGTGTGTTCACTTGTGTGTTCTTTGTGTGTGTTGTGTGTGTGTGTTGTGTATAAGCCTAAGATCCACATTCCAAGAATATAAAGAAATCCGCGCACAAACAAAGCTGAAACACACTCATTTGTCGAAAGCAAGATTAATTTTTTTTTTTTTTAAAGTTATTTACGATATCTGGCAATTTAATAAGTAGGTTATGGCATAATTTAATGCCCTGCTTAGACTAGGCATAATCCACTTGTATTCAGTTGATATAGAATCTTGTTAAGTTGGCAAGCAATAACTTGAGTGGGCTTTTCACGTCAGGGCTACCAACACAAATCCTGCCACAAACCCTTCTCAACTTCTCGCTCGGGAAACTGGACCCGGTGGAACTGCCCGGAACTGTATATACAGTATATATATGGTAGCTATGGTGGTTATCAACTTAATCTCAAGAACGGAGTTCTAAGGTCGATCTAAATCTAAATACGAGTTGAAGTGACTTATTCGGTTTAATGATAAGTAACCTGATTTTTTTTCTTTCTTTTTTACCAACAAAGTTTGTCCTTTAAAAAAGTAACATCACTAAAAATTGTATTTTGCAGATAAATTAACTGCTCTCAACCCTTCAAAACCTGAATCAAATTCACTATCTTTTTTGTACTTCAAACAAATGAAACGATTGCACCCGTCGGCTTCAAGAGAGAGAGAGAGAGAGAGAGAGAGAGAGAGAGAGAGAGCTGCCTATTGTGATCAAAATTCCAGACAGACAGAACATCGTAACTGTTAGAAAATTTAGATGCGCTGCAAACATCATTTTCAGACAAGGGTTGACATCTCCGTTAAAAAGGTGAGTAATCAGAAACCTCTCTCTCTCTCTCTCTCTCTCTCTTCTCTCTCTTCTCTCTCGTCACACACACAACACACACACACAGCATACACAGATACACATACAAAAACATACACATTCAGTGTCTCATTTTAATTATGATAATGTTAATAAGAAAAAGTTCTCTCTCTCTCTCTCTCTCTCTCTCTCTCTCTCTCTCTCTCTCTCATCACTAGGTAACCAACTGGTTCTTAGCCACGTAAAATAAATTCTAATGTTCGGCCAGTTAAGAGCTGAGCTCAGTGTTGTTAAAAAAGGTCTCATACTTCTCTGGTCTCTCTCTCTCTCTCTCTCTCTCTCTCTCTCTCTCTCTCTCTCTCTCTCTCTCTCTCTCTCTCCCCGTTAAAGACTGTAATGTTGAAGATATACACTTTCCACTCTTTCTCTCTCTATCTGTTAGTGATCGTGATGTCTCTCTCTGGGAATCTCTCTGTGTCTCGTGCGTGTGTGTCTCTCTCTGTGAAATTTTGCTGATTTATTTGTGAATTTTTCGTTACTGTCTTGTGGAATACATGGTGAATTTATTTTTTATTTCGTACGTAATCAACCCTTTCTTTTCCATTAGTGTTACTCGATTCTTGTTTATGTTTCATTTGATTTTCGTGGTCTTTTAATTTAAATTTTTTGCTGTTTTTTTTTTTCCTTTCCTTTTAGAAAATAGTCCTGGAGTTCCCTCTCATAAGTTGCTACTTTTTACATGACCCAAGTTTTAACTCATGATATTCCTTCCGGAGTTCTATTTTCCTGTCGTTAGCAAAACTGATTCAGTCTTAGTTTGTCCTCTCGTGAATGGTTCAACTCCTGAGTCCTTTTCCCCTCAATTCTTCTTCTGTATGCTTCTTTGCTACTGTTTCAGTTCCATATTTATTTCTACTTAATATTTTACAGATGTATCATCGTATTGTTTATTCCCTTGATTATTTTGTCTCTCATTACTCGATTTCCAGTTTCATTTAATTTATCAGATCACTACAATCTGTTTCACGAATCATAATTTCTTTTTTCCCTAACAGGAAAGATCTTCGCGGTTTACTTTTAATCTTTTATTCATAAAGAAAAAGAAAAGAACAGTGAAGTACACTTGGTGTACCTGTTATCGGACATTGATTATCTACAAGATCTGTATAGTTTGCCAGACATAATAATCAAGGTTTCGTTAGTTTAGTCCTTTGGAAATGGTCGGTTAGGAACTCGAGTGATTCTTGCCAAGGTACGTGTTAAAATTTCTACTAGATGTTCCGAAAGGTGCCCATGCATCTCTGAGTCAGGTAAACATAAATGTGAGTTTTAGTGTGTATCCACCCGTATATCGATTTTTTTGTTATATACAGGGTAGATTATTTGCCAGAATGTCATTAAGAGGTCTTGGAGGATATTCTAGCCCCAGCCTAGATAGAGCCAAATACGCTAGCTTCCTCTACTTTCTACTGAGAAAATAAAAAAAAAATCTCGTTCTTTCTCGTTTTCTGACGATGAAAACATATGTGATGTTGTGTTTATTTACATATTCACGAAAATCTTTATTAATATCACAGTATATCATGCATATACACATATATACATACAGAACAAAAACGTCATTTAAATCTTCCATGACACATCATTATCAATTCTCGCTGAAATGAATAAAGAACAGGTTCAAATGAATCATGATGAAACTTGAAAATTTTTAGCAGTAAATTTGAGTAACAGGAAACAAAAGCGCCAAGAGAAGAGAAATCTTCTTTTCAAAGAGATTCTTAGGAGTTCCTTAAGAAGGACAGACAACACGGTCTCTATGCACACTGACAAGCATCGGATATCACCCCGTACTTCCAAAGAAACTCTATCAGTTGGAAAAACCTCATTTCCATTTGATTTAATTCATGAATTTTTGCTCTTCCAAATTTATTTTTATCTACTTTTTTGCCATTTTATTTTATTTTTTTTTTTTTTACGTTTTGTCTTAATAATTAAATTAATAAATCACTCCTTATCAATCTTTGCTTTCACTGAAGAACTGTCAGTCCGTCCCAAAAATCTCCTCCTTTACTGGGAATAATTCAAGTTTACTTTTCTCGCCGGGAGGTTTTCAGCTATACAGTCACAGGATCGAGCATCGGTCTTTCTTTCCTCTTGATTTTTAGGTAAGATAATGTCTATAATCTTCCTTCATCTTATAGTTTCAGCTTTTGGCGTATCTTCTTCATGTCATAATATCGTATTTTACTTCAGTCTTAAGGCTCCAGACCTTTCTTTTTCAAGCACTGAAACTGCGGGCTGGGGAAAATAAACTCAGACATTCCTAATCGTGGTTGACTCTGAATATTTCATGGTGGCGATCCGGTTGTCACATAAAATAATAATAAAAAAAAATGTTTCAGAGTATCCCAGCTTGTATAAAGAAAAAAGTTTATTTTCATTGTTTACAATTTTCGGGATCGTTGTAATGTCTGGCGTTTCATAAAAAAAGCAAATAAAATTGAAAATGTATTAGATGAAAAATGGCTATTTTTTCGGACAAAATGTGTCCTTCCACTGTCTGGTTTTCCTTAGATTCTTTTATTCGGTAGTTTCTCTTTATCGCAGAAGACTAACACTTTCATATTGATAAGGAGGAAAGGCAACAAAGCGTACAGTTACTAATAGCAAACTAAAATCAGAAGAAAACAGGTAAAGAGAAGCAAGAGAGACAACATGGCCACTGGTTATACAATAAATGAAAGACCATTTGGCCTAATGCAGCACCAGACATTAAAACATTTTTCTTGCTGGGCGAACCCAAATGTAAATTCTGATTCTTCGTTGTTATTTAAGTCATAAGTTCGTAGCGGGATAAATTCGGAAGTGGAACTGAAAAATGGTCTTTTTTTTTTTATTCTAGTCATCGAAATGGTAGTAAGAGCGGCATGAGTTTTTATACTGGGTATTTTTATTATCGAAACTCGCGATTCCAGAAATGGGTTGAAGGATAAAAGGTTTAACTTTAGAGGCTATCTCTTGAAATGAATTCACCGTCACAGGATGTCAGTCATTGAATTTCAAGGTGTCGTCAACTTGCGTTAATTCTGTTTCAGTTTTATTTATAAACGTATTTTGTGCATTTGATATATATCGATCTGAGAAAAAAAAGTTGTCACACTGTTTTGTCTCACCTGCATGATGGCATATTACAAACTGGATTTTGTGATGCATCTCATAATAAATCCTATCAGATACTGCTCCGTTATGTCATTACACGGTCATTGTAAAATTAGTTTATACATTCCTCATACAGTAATATTATTTATTTTAATTTAAAAAAAATCAAGACATGTTAAACACAGAAATCGAAAGGGAAAGCAAGTCCTTACAAAATAGTAGAGAATGGCCTCGAGAGATCTCTAAACTTGGCCGTTACGGAAATTAATAAAACTTTGACTCAGTGAATAATGATGACACTATGCTCCTCAAAAAAAGGTGAAAGCTGATATTTTTGACAAATCAGTCATTTGTTAATTTCAATGAACAACTTTTGTTTCATTCCACTTTTACATTTTACTCGACTAACTTGCATATATCTTTTGCGTAAAATTATGTTTGGGAAGGTTATCTTACGAGTCATATTCTCAGGGACAAATGGAGTTCCATTCTTACAGGTTTTCAAATATAAAAAGACAACGATTTTTTCCCCTGCGATCATTCCCACCCTTTGCATGATAATGGCATCACTTAAGAATTGTAAAATCTCATGTGCTCAGCTCCCGTAATCTATCATAAGAAAGCAAAGATTTGTCGTTTCGCATTTTTAGGAAATACAAGCGGGGTTTATAGAATATGAATGATGAAAAACGACCTCCTTTGCATGATAGAAATGAAAAGCATAGTCGTTTTTACTTTCTGATGCCATTGAACATTAAGATGCATGTATTAATGAATTCTGGAAGAATCTCATGATAATAAATGCAGAGACATAGACGCAATGCTTAATCGGAATCGGAACTTGTCGCATATATATAAGGAAGAATAAAAATTTGTCTTTTTAATGTTGAGTACAATTTTTAGGAAATGACAAGATTAGGGTGTATAGTATTTTCAGGAAATATGATACAGGAATAGAAAAAAGGCAGACTTTCTGGCTAATGACCATACATCAATATTAAATAAAAAAAAGCGAAATTTCAACGAAAAGCATAGTCGTGTTTACATCCACTTTTCTCAGCAATTAACTGGTCTAATCTCTGAGACATCCAGAAGTTGCATGTGCCTTTTAAAACACTAAGTAGATATACCTGTACTGAAGTTTAAGGAATATATACATGTAATATTATATATATATATATATATATATATATATATATATATATATATATATATATATATATATATATATATATATATATATATATATATAAACATGTACTTTTCAAGAACACGCTCGACAGTACTGCAGGATATGTATAACAGATTCCATGTAAGCTTTGTGATAACGCATATATTGGTCAAACTAGGAAAACATTGAAGAAGGAGAAAAGAAGAGCATAAATGCTGTGTAAGAAATGCACAGGTGAACAGAGATATTTTTGTATTCGTTAGTGAAAACATTCATGTAATCAACGAGGGCAGGAGAAAAAATATATAGTTTATTCGTATATTGCGCTAGAAAAGAAACATCAATGGGTCTAGTTTTTTTTTTTTTTATTTTTAAGGATCTCAAAGACCGTGAATATTAGTCATGGCTTTTACAAACTGATCAATTAACCTCATAAGAAATATGGCAGAGGTTTAATTTCAAGAAAGGTGCTTGAAAGAAGGGGACGAAGGAAATGGGGCTGTGTGTGTGGGATTTATAGGTTTGTCCTGTCACTAATGGGAGTAGGACTACGCCTGCAAATACTTAACAGGACCAAAAAATTAGTTACCATCCGTTTGTATGTTTGTATGAGCTGTCCTGCTAGCATATATGTTATGAATTCCTTCCACTCTGTATCAGTCCTCTAAAGATGGCTTTGTTAGCAATAAGTCAATCGTTTTTCTTTTTTCCCAGTGGTGTTTAATGTATAAAATAACATGAAAGAGCGATTTACACACACACACACACACACACACACACACACACACACACACACACACACACACACACACACACACATATATATATATATATATATATATATATATATATATATATATATATATATATATATATATATATATATATATATAAATATATATATATATATATATATATATATATATATATATATATATATATATACATATATATATATATATATATATATATATATATATATATATATATATATATATATATATATATATATATATATATATATATTATATATATACACACACACACACACACACACACACACACATTTCACACATATATACATATATATATATATATATTCTCATGATATATATATATATATATATATATATATATATATATATATATATATATATATATATATATATATATATATATATATATATATATATATATCAATATATATATATATAAATCAAAAGGAGTTCTCCCATTTACTTTAGTTAAATCAAAAATTTACTTTATATAAATAGCATTTATTCATTAAATTCTAAAGTTAAGATAACTGGTTAATTTTTCTTAACCCACTGATATATAATTTTTCAGTTTACAGGAAAATTAATAATCTGAATAAGGAAGATTATTTTTTGTTTTGATATCCACAAATCATTTCTCCCCAGCTAGTAGAAAGCATTAAAACCAGATAGATGTTATTATGCTTTTTTTTAAAAGGATTTTTGTTTTGAGCTCCTTGGGGTTTAAACCGAATAGAAAAATGCGCATGGGGTTTATGCCACTTTCTGTAATGGTGCAGTCAGATGCATGAATAAACCCGACATCAGTTTCTTTCCCAGGAGACTCAAATCACATCCAAACAGCCTTCCATCTGTGGCTCCATTTCTCCTAATAACCTCATCTCAGCATCGCGGTTTTCCTTCCTGGACAAATGAACTTTCCCTGACTCTCGGCCTCCCTCGGCGTCTTCCCTAATGAAAACGAAATTTGTCGCGATTTAATTACGTCTTTATTTGCTGTATAGTCTTAGCCTAACGAGAAGAAAAATGATTAAGTGGTCTTGGGTGTTTTTGGGTCAGAGGACTCGGCCCAAGGAAATTGATGAAATTAAAACCAAAAATCTGGTAAATTGTAGTTGGAATATGTCTTGTCCATGGCTTTGGAATAGACAAATGTTTACTGTGAACAGATAAAGAAACGTCCCAAAGTTTTGCAATGGTTAGTGTTTTTAAAAAGAGATAAACAAAAGACAGTGTCATTTGTTTTGACTCTGATGCATGTTTGAGATCGATTATTTCATTGGATGTAAGTTTAAGCAAGATATATTTTTTTGCAGATATAATGTGACTCTTACTGAAAATAGTTTTTATCTAAATATCAGACTTTACACGTAGAAGTTATCGTTCACACAACGTTTGCTGCTCTACCGAAAAACTTGCTTCGGTTTCACTGTTTCTTTGTTTTATTTATGACGCCGATCTCCTAGCAAACTGATGTAACTGAAGTGTCAGTCCGAAGGAAATCGTTTCTTTAATACTTAATTTGCACGATCCATTGTTCAAAGGAAGAAATCCAAAGTTCACTTTTCGTTGCCATTATTTTCGCCAAATTTCTGGAAAAGGAGAATCAAGATAAATAAAAGATGGGGCATATAAACACAGACAAATAGGATTACAAACAGCTAACAAGTATGAAAAAATGTATTAATTTTTTTTTCTGGCACATCATATGAATAAGTTAAAATAATCAGATCTCGTTTCGTTATTGTGATAATGGATTTTAAAACTAAGTAAGTGAAGCACATACCCTATTATGAATCTGACTTTTTAAGAACGAGAGCGTCGGAGTATATGGAATTTAGACGCTTAAGGGAAAATATGAAGTTCGTTTGAAATTAGAGGGATTTCAATTGTTTGAGATAATCCCGTGAAAGTGGTTTCCTCCTAATAAAAATTAAGCTCTTCTGCCTCACAGACAGTGACATCATATAGCACGTTTATGAATGCTATCATGCTAACTCAAAATTTGAGCACCATGCACAATTACCAAAAGCTTTTCCTATTTTGGACAATTTCTTAACTTGTGTTTATGAGAAATAAATTTATTTCTGCAACTTGTTTATATATTTGTATCCGTAATTTTTTCCTTTAACATTATCTATTCTTAAACTCGTATGAATTATATTCTTTTAAGGACTTCTTAGCAAGGTCAGGTGCGATTGATTTGATCTGTATGAAAAAATGATTATGCTCAATAATAATAAAAAAAGAAGAATGCACATAAATACTACGAAATTCGGAGCAAACCAGAACCTGACTGAATATTTCATGGAAGCGACCATGTCAACGTTGTAACACAATCACTGTTGATCAGTCTCTAGACATGACGGAGGTCCTTTTCAAAGCGATTTTTAAATTTAAATATATATATATATATATATATATATATATATATATATATATATATATATATATATATATATATATATATATATATATATATTTATATAATAAAGGTGAATGTTTGTATGTAAGTTTGTTTATAACTTTGTGCACTATAGAAATTTTAAGTGCTTGAGTGTTGGTTTATAACTTGATCTAGAAAATAATTTGGTACATTGCCATCATTAAGCCCTGTACACACTATGCAGCTATCAGCCACGTGATGCAGTAGTGGTGTTGAATAACGGTTAGCACTATCAACACGTTGGTATATATATATATATATATAGTGGTTTATATATATATATATATATATATATATATATATAGTTTATATATATATATATATATATACACACATATTATATAAATATATATATATATATATATATCCATATATATATATATATATATATATATATAAATAAACTATATATATATATATATATATATATATATATATATATATATATATATATATATATATATATATATATATATATATATATATCTTCCCAATCATCCCAGCCACCAAACACTCAATTTAAAGTTGGAAAATACAACAGTGTAGAGTGTTGGTCCTTGTCTTATTCAAAGGGGTTTCGCTGGTGGTGGATATCGAGCCATCGGCGCTGGAGCTGGATAAATGGGCACAGTAATATCTGGATAAGAGGGTCCTACCGCTCCGACTGCTCATGCATCACTGCACAGGCTTCTGATATTGGTTTGCCTCATCAGCACGTTGGTGATGAGGCTTTGTGTTGAAAAAGTGGTTTTTCAACACATCCGTTCAACACGCGCATCATGATGCATAGTGTGTAAGGGGCTTAAGACCCAAATTAGATAATAGGGTAGGTTTCAAACCTGTATCCCGGTCCATTCCCATTGCCCAACCCCCTTCCCCCATCCCCTCCCCCTTCTCTTTGTAACTTATGCCTTAAATAAACTCTACAGGTTTATCATAGCTTATTTCATGTGTAAATAAACTCTACGCATTTATAATACCTCATTTCATGTACTCGATTCCATAGAAATAAACTATTGAAAAAGGTTTTCTTTTCTGTGATTAATAATTCTTTGTCAAAGTTTGTGTTTACGTTTAGCGAGGACAGTAAGAACAGTAATTCTTGGATAAAAGGTACAGTCACCACAGTAATGCCTGGATAAATGGGACAGTCAGCACAGTAATATCTGGATAAAAGGGGAGAGTCAGCACAGTATTTCATGGATAAAGGGATAGTTAGCACACTTCAGAAGCAGGAAATTTCTGAGTTTATAGTTTATTAGTATTTTCCCAGGCAGCACCAGGTTGTTCAGCTAGTATATGACATTATATATATATACACACACACACACACATACATATATATATATATATATATATATATATATATATATATATATATATATATATATATATATATATATATATAAAATTATATTATATATATTTATATAATATATATATATGCTAGGCCTTTCGACATATATATTAGATATATATATATATATATATATATGTTATCTTTATTTATATATATACGTTCCATATATATATATATATAGTATATATATATATATATATATATATATATATATATATATATATATATATATATATATATATATATATATATATATATATATATATATATATATATATTATACATTGTGTTTGTGGTCTTGCTAGTAGATGAAATATAATTGACCTAATAAAGGGGACTCCAAAAAAGTCCCTACTGGCAATACTTCAGCTCCCACTACTTTGTTCTAGGCCTTTTCCTTTTCAAACTATCCCTACGGTCTTTTCCCACACGGCTGTCCACCTCCTTTAATTTTGACTTTCTATAAATTTTCACACCTTTCAATAGTCTATAAAGTCTATGGGTCATCCTAATCTAATATTTCAGTAAAAATGAGAGAGGGACATCGTGATATTTCCTGATATTTTAGATTTTCCTCTCTCTATTTGTGCCTCTGATACCTGCGATTGTGGATATAATCGTCCATTCCTCCGTTGTCCGTAGCATTGTTTGTCTCCTGTCACAAACCCCAAATACTGCGGTATCTTTCTCCGACCCCGTCAACGACAGATAAGAGGAAGCTGGTCTCTATTGCCCTGACTCTATGATGGAGAGGACATTTGAAAGGGACATGGCTTCTGCATTGCTGACATTGTCTTCACCGTTGTTTGACTGATGGCTCAACCAGCCAGTCATAGGATATATGCATGCATCTATCTGTGTTGTTCATTTGTTATCTTCATAGCAATCATGCAAAAGATTTCTCTCTCTCTCTCTCTCTCTCTCTCTCTCTCTCTCTCTCTCTCTCTCTCTCTCTCTCTCTCAATGAAAAAACTTTAAAGCAAGCAAAAAAATAAAAAAATAATTTGAGAGCATGTCTCCTCCAAAGCCACTCAGAATGGTTTAAATCTATTATCGACCATAATAAATGCAGGAGTTTACCATGCACTGACAGTAAGACCTATCAAATACGAGAAACATGCAGAAAATATTCATTCAGAAATGGAACAATTTTACAGTCAAAATTCTCTTCTTTCATAATGGGTGAGCTGGTTTCCATGACATTAAATCGCAAAACTAAAGGTGATTTTTTCTCGAGGTTGATCATCTCAAGAATACCGCATATAAAGAATATATTTGACAAGTTTCATAAAATTCCGTGCTTTCGTTCTTTAGATATCCTACTTACACACACACACACACACACACAAGTCATGTCATAAGCAATAAAAAGAATGAAAATACAGCTTACTAATAAATTAAGTTATGATTCATTTTTTCTGAGGACAATAAATCTTCTTTTGAAGCAAATTTCAGTGATAATTAGTGAAGATATTTTGAAGTTTAACCAAACTCTTAGAAGAGACCGGATGACAAAATAGTCAACAGAAATTAAATAAAAACAAGAGTAATTGTAAACGGATAGTTCAAAAATGAACAAAAAAATCACCACCCAGAGAATTCATGTGAAATTACTATCTTATTGTTCTCAATACATGGAAAAACAGAAAGTATTAGGGTCTCATCATCTTCCATAAACGTCTCTATTCTTTTCATTCAAATCGAAACAAAAAAGCTGGATAGATTGAGATGTTGAAATTCGACATTTCATTTGAGGAATGTTAAAACGGTGCAATGATGGAAAATGATTTGAATGTTACTTTATACGAATATTTCAAATGAGTTCAAATCTGAAGATCGAAATATCATTCCCGCTAAAATTTTAGAATGTCACCTGTTTTTTAAATGCCGTAAATGGATCTTTTTTCATTTATGTTATTTAAATAAACTTAATAAATACCATTCAGCAAGTTCTTTCATAGATGTGTTTCAATGGCTTACCTGTAGAAGTCCCTTATCTTCAGCTTTTATTTATTTTCCACTTAAAATCTTTATCTTTTCTTCTACCCTTCCAAACCTGCAATATTCGAAAATATTTATTCTTCTTTCTAATAAATATCTATGGTAAGTGATTATTATTTTTTTCTTTCTCGTCCGAAATTTTTAATTAAATAACTTTCTAAAGCCAGATAAATCCCAACATTTTTTTTATCGTAAAGATGCAGCATAAGGCATTTAGCCGTCAGGGAAGCTATAGATTGTTCTAGTTCATAATTAGTGAATAGTGAAGTGATAATATAAGATTCTTTCCTGATTTTAATCCCATTTATTCCAAAATTGCCCCGGTATTCTAGATTTTCAGGAATGAAGAGAATTGCCCAGATTTTCTTTCCCCACCTCTCGTCTCATTATTTACAAAGGCTCATTATACATCACTTTGTGATTAAGGACGCATCCACTAAATTACTCCGATATTTTAGAAGATTATCGACGACCCTCAAGAAGTGATGAGTTTACAAGATATTAATTTTTTGTTAGCAAAACTTCAAAAGAATGGAGTTGTAATTTTTTTATGGCAAAAAAATTAGAAAAAGAATTATCAATGATTATTTAAAATAGTTAAAGGTTTGAAGGAGAGGCACCCATCGATTAATTTTTGTTTTGTTCAGAAATGCAGGTGGATGTTTCTTCTTTAGTCAAAGCATAATTGAGATGGGATGATGAAGGACCCAAAACAGTTAGGAAATGCATTTAATGTAACAGTTGCCCAAATTACATTTGTAGCAGAGTTTTTAAAAATTTTTCTATCACCTGCCTGATGCACGATTCATCTTGATTAATCTCTTTTTTCTGACAAAAAAAAAAAAAAGAAGGTGGAAGAAATCTAATGCAATATTAGATAAGAAAAAACAGTAACTGTAATCTTTAGAACATTATGTTACATTATTGCGTAAAACTATTTTCTACATAACAAAATTGACGTGAACGAAACGAAGTGATAAATTTCGTTGTATCACACCACTGACATAATACAGCGTTGCCACTTTCCGCACCACTGACTTTCATGCACTAAATTTTAAAGTCATTCAACCCAGAGCTTTCCTTCACAGTCTAAAGATCATTTCCCGTAACTTCCCTTAAGATAATCACAATCACTTTTTACATTTATTAAAACAATTTTAAGTCGATTTAAGCTACCATAATTAGATGGAAACCTAAAGCTGCTGTCACTCTGATGTCGTCTGCATTCAACATGTCAATCAAGACATTCCTGGCATAATCGACTTGATAGATGCTTCATGATTCAGCTGCACAGGCAACCATTCTTTGATGGCTCTTTATTCAGTTATTATTATATAAACAGATATATAAATATGCAAATAACATAGAATATAGGTCAACATATCTAACCACAATAAACCTCTAAAATGAGTATGAAATTTTTTCCACACTTGGTGTGTTATTCACGGACCGTAAAATAAAGACATTTTTTCCGCATAGATCATGTTGCATAAAAACTGATATCCACACCTAGGCCACATTTCCACGTTTCGGTAACAACAGGAGACAGCTATCACTAGTAGTATTAAAATAAACATAGTCCTTATATTATCATAAGGTATTAGGAAAACTTAAGTCAAAGATCTGGATCAAGCAAACATTTGTCAGGAAATCCTCACCGAGTAAGTCCTTTCAATGCCAAATAGGATAAGATGTGTGCTAAATGCCGAGGATCCTATAAAAAGTTTTTATGAGTTTTACTGATATTTTTTCACTCATTTTATGACTCATTTTAGTCTCGTGAGTTTAACAATCTATTTCAGTTTCACCTTTTTATTTTGTTTTTGACTTCATTTCAGAGCCACTTACTTCTCTAACATTTTTCTTATTCATTTGAATCAATGCAAACTTATAGGCCTAAATATGACTGAATCGGTTCATTTAAATCACGATGTCTCGTGGTCTCTGTCTCTCTCTAGGGCGCGGAGACCAGTTTCATTTCTCGATCTCTAGTTTATCACATTATATAGGTATATATATTTCCGTTTATTTTTATATATTTATATATATATATATAAATATATATATATGCTTTATATATATTAGAAGAGATTATATATTGTACACACTTAATTAATACAACACCTAGATAAATGTTTATAATATATATATTTATATCGTTATATTTATATAAATTCATTAGAATATATATATATCTATCTCTATATATATATATATATATATCTATATCTCTCTCTCTCTATATCTCTCTATATCAAATATATATATATATATCATCATATATATATATAAACACACACACACACACACACACACACACGTGTGTGTGAAAATATAAATTCAATATATTTTCCCGGTCACTGTTCCTCGGAAGCGAAACCAATGGCAAACCAGTTAGTTCCTGTGAGAAGGATTTTATTTCCATTTAGTCGTTATTGGCGACTTCAAGACATGTTAATTTTTAAATAGGTTAATATCAGCAAAAATAATCAGAATGATAAAATAAAAGAATAGGTCAGAAATTTGGAACAATTTTGGAGAATTGGGAACAACTAGGAAGATTTAGAAAACATAGATCAACTGACGGAAAGCCGGAACATAAAAAATAAGAGGAATAATTGAAAGCAATATTAGGCCTTGGAAATAAAAAAATGTTCACTCATTTGGCTAAAAATCACAATATACTCTCAGGGGACATTGCTGATAAACAAACCATTTACGCCACCTCAGATCCACACCTGACAGGTGTCACGTGAAAAAATCATTTATTTTTGGAAACGATATTAACATTACTACCCTCGTACTGTGTTTACAAATATGATAATCCTATTTTCATTCAAGAACATCCCTACTAACACTATTGTTTAAAAGTTTAAACAATTTCAAATTTCTTTTGATATTAAAGGATCAAGTTTATACATCCCTTGACTGATATTCATATTATGGTTTGTAACTTTCTTTTATAAAGCTAGATTCATTGATATTCTTTCCAGTGCATTATTAGAATATACAATCCTTTTGCCCCTTCCCAGTTGAAAGCATTTTGTTGTTCTCACTAACATGTACAAATATACCACTGTTCCCTTGTGCATATCTCACACATTTCTTATGCTGTTCAATTGTTTTTTTTCCAGTGAATTTTCAGACCGGTTTGGCCAATATAAAAGTTGTCATAAGACTTATGTTAAAAATGGAATTTTATAAAAACACCCTTTAGTATTGTCAGGTTGGAGTTCTTGATAAGTACAGTTTTTTCATTGTTGTATTGTTCTTAAATGCGACATTAACACCAAAATTTGAAGCGGATTAAAAAAAGACTATGTATCAAAACCAGAAAGAACCTTACAACACCAAAAATTTGCTTGTTTTGCATTTTATAATAATAATATGAAAGATATCCTCATCTATTCAATTCTATCACTTAAGATATAGATAGTATACTAGTATTTTTATTGGTGTCAGGCGTTTACAGAACATTTGTCCCTTCAATTTCATTTCCATTTTGGCTCTCTGAACTTCTTTTTAAATGCGTTGCTTTCCCTTCCTTGACTTCCAAAGAAATCGTCTGCGTTACCTCACGTGTGTATTTTTCTCTTTTTTTTCACCTTATATCCAATTTCAATTTTGTTTTTACGCATCTGATAATATTTTAACTAATACCAGAGGTAATCTTCGTTTATATGCATTATTTTGAAGATTAATATAGAAACAAATAAACAAAGACACAAAGTCGACGTCTTATTTAATGTAAATCTCTACAAGAAGCGTAAAGGAGTATTATCATCGGATAGAAAGTGAAAAAGTGAAAAAGAGTTTATTAATATGAAACCAAAAAGACTTAATTTCTGTAAAATTTTCTTTTATTTATTTTAGCTCACTCTTTTTATAACACGGACAGGACTTTGTGAAGTGGATTTACTGATTAGGGTTACACAGAAAGAAGAGTCAACCTTAGCAGCTTCAGCACTTCCTTTTATCAAATTTCTTTCATTATTTTTTCTTTGTTCTTTGTTTTGTTTGCTAGGGGTACAATACCATTATAATCGTTCCATTTCACTTATCTACACCACGGTGAGGTTGTCCCATGTTGGCTTTGATTTGAGTGAGTGAATGTTTTAAATAATTGTGTATCTTTCCTCATTAATCTAATATTACTAAGGTAAAAATGGACCGTAGCTATTTAGGCCAGACTCTTTACGCGTTCTGATTTATCTTTCTGCTGAAGGATAAGGATGTCCCACCTTAAAGTGGACCGGATTGCCCGTGGGAACATTCAGGGTTGGATTGAGCTTGGGAACTTCTAATCTTCATAGATCTTGCCTTCGCGTTCACGCCAGAGATCTCTGAGTGATGCCTTTAGGACTGACAGAAGGTTAATATAACTGGTATCTAGTTGGAACGGAGAAATTGCCTGCGCAGTAATGCGTAATGGAACTTTCATGAGCATATTCTAAAATTTGTTCACCTTTCTATGAAAACAAATGGAAGACTGATGCTCAAATACAAACACATTCGCATTCTTTTCTTACATGAATTTCACTGCCAGCAAAAGAATATCCTATTACAATTCAATTCTATTTTTGATCGTTGCATGCATTTACCCTTTCTTTCATAACCTGAAAACATTATCTTTGTAAAACAAAGGGCAATAAAAAACAAGAAATTACATATTTAAAAACTACCTGGACATTTCTGAATTAAAAACGCTTTGAATTAGATTTTAAATTTTTCTTTATTTTTTGCAAATCAGTAATAGGAAAAATGCAATTAATTGCGTTTGGATGTCGCACGTTATCTGGCAGAATCTCGGATTCACATAAAAATTCCATCCTTACATCATTAAAAATCTGAAATGTGCTCACATTTCATACATTCACAAATGCTTTCAGTTCTTTATCTGATTTTTTTGCCTCTATGTGATGTCGGCATTGCACCTGAATGCTTAATGGTCTATAATGATGTTTTGTGAGTTTTGTTTGTTTAGTAATTCTAATCTCTTCTCTGTCACTGAGAAGCATTTTTGGGGGATTTGAGAGTTGGTTTCTACCATGATTGCTGAGGTGATTAGTGCTCTCGGTAAAGGGGTTCTTAAAACAAAAATTAAAGTAAGAATGCATTCTTTGCAAGATTTACCCACAAAATGAACAGGTTCTAAAAATTTCTTTACAGTATATTTATCTAGATACAACATGGATGGAAATTGTATGATTTGTTAAAAAAATATAATATTTTATTTTGAATAATTGAAATCCAAGATTGTTTCCGAATTCTATGAATTTGGTTGCTTCATTACCAATTTACAATAAATGAATAAAAACAGGCTTATTATAAGACTGATTATTTGTCTATTCTAAATATATTTTATAGTAAGAAACACAATGTTTGGCCAGATTTCGTTTAACTTCTTAATATCAATATCAATGCCGCGTATTATTTGACACTGATATATCGTACTTACAAACAATTTAACAGACGGACTAGTTGTTTAGGTACTGTTTCTCATCACCTTTGTTCTAATTATGATTAGCTAACCGTTGTAAGGTGTGAGTGACAAGGTTACTGCTACGATGTACTCAATCTTTTCTAAGTTGTTAGTAAGATAGAGATCACGCTGGCTACCTCCTCTGGGCAGGAGCCAGGATCACTCAGAGATAGAAAGGTACTGTGCCAAGAGGGGACGAGTGTCAGGACGAGCTCATGGCCCTGGCAACTACTTGGCTCTCTTCCGCCCCTTCTTCTTCTTCTTCGGGTTCCTCCAAGGACTATCTATGTCAGTCCTATGAGGTGATGAGGGCACCGACTCTGGGGATAGGCCAGAAGGGCTAGCAGGCACGAGGTCAGGGGTAACCTCAGAGGCTATAGGAGGGCTCCTTACTCCGGCTGCTGCGACAACCGGAGCAAGAGCGGTCTTGACCTCTGGGTCCGGGGAGGCCAGTTCCTGGTATCCTAGAGAAGGTGTAGCAGGTTGATCCATCAGGGGTTCATCCTCTGGGAACAGATTTGATGAGGAAGAAGTGTCGGGTGCCGGAGGCTCACAGGTTGCTAGGATTAGTGCCGTGACGGATCCTGGATCCCCGGAAGAGGATCCGCCTCATGATCTTCAAGGGATCTAAAATAGATAAAAACAACACATAATTAGCATAAAACTTAAAAACTAATTTTTTACACTTAAAATTTTACATTAAAAAAACGAAGATACATTAAAGTTCACAAAGTATTGGACCAACCTTCCACCAGAGTAAAAGAAACATAAGTGGGAGGAAAGAAAAAAGAAAAAAAAAAGAAAATAAACCTCAAGACAAGAAATGGGGGGTGGCTGTTGACTGGTGTTTATTGGGCGAGCGGGTTGTTTGATCAATAAGGGCTCTAAAATGGGTAATTCCTGGGTGTTGGTGTCTGTCTGTTGGTGTTTGTCCGATGATTTAAAAATCTTTATTTTCAATGTACATTTTATATATTTTAGCGTGAGCTCTTATACTGGAATGTTCCGGGTTCGTGAGTCTGCAAAGTACTGGCCCAATACTTTGTGAATTTTAATATATCTTCATTTTTTATGTAAAATTTTAAGTGTAAAACATTTTTGTTTGAGTTTTTTGCTAATTTATGTGTTGTTTTATGTTTTAGAGCCCTTGAAGATGTAATTATATAGAGAAACTTAGAAACGTCGGGAAATAAATATGTACAAAAAAGGCGAATCTTAACTGTCCATCAGTATTGTGTGTGTGTGTTGTATATGTGCATATATATATATATATATATATATATATATATATATATATATATATATATATATATATATATATATATATATATATATATATATATATATACATATACACACATATATGAAGGAAGAAAAATATATATATATATATATATATATATATATATATATATATATATATATATATATATATATATATATATATATGTACAGAGATGTTCTCTGTCGAGGTGAATCGGACTAATATTCTAACTACACCGAACATATATATATATATATATATATATATATATATATATATATATATATATATATATATATATATATATATATATATATATATATATAAGTGGTGGCTGGGAGAAAACAGTAAAATAATCATATCTTCATAATTTTCGAAATTTAAATTAAAAGAAATAGGAAATGAACAAGTGACGTATTAAAAGAACAAGCATCATATAAAGAGGAATATAGATTAACGATCATGATGGGGTTTTGAATGTTATTAAAACTCAATTGCTTGTGGTGATTTTGTTTGAGGGCTGGGATGTGGTGTTGTGAAAACAGGCTATGAGTTCTGGACAACAGCAACGTTTATTCCTTCATTCTTTAATGAACTTCAGTAATCTGATGAGGTAGTCTTGTTTTTTCCTATACTTTAAAGTGTCTAGGTGAAGTGTCAGGATAATTTGAAGACGAATTGTTCGGAAGATTCTTAAAAACAAATGAACATAAATTATGTTCCCAAAAGGTTAGAGGAGAGTTTTATGTCTCTTTAAAGTCCAAGCTGCTTATGTGTTTAGTAATCTACTTTCCATTCTTTTTGTTACACTTTCCTTTGCTCTTTCTTATTTCATATGAAGGCCGGTTCATTCTAAAAATTTTTGTAAGAAGGCTATGACGCTCTTAGCTTG
Organism: Macrobrachium rosenbergii; assembly: GCF_040412425.1. Taxonomy (NCBI): domain Eukaryota; kingdom Metazoa; phylum Arthropoda; class Malacostraca; order Decapoda; family Palaemonidae; genus Macrobrachium; species Macrobrachium rosenbergii. The sequence goes on from NC_089786.1 coordinate 39,064,633, forward strand.
TTCAATGGGAATATGAATAAGTTACGAATGAGCACGACAGAAAAATATACACCGGTAAATGACGGGAAAAAGAATGTCAAAAAATAACAGTATGATTTGTATAAATAAAATTCTAGAATAGAAAACGGGAAACCCTACATGTTGAGTTATTAATCATAACCTATTTCTCAGTCAAGAGGAAGACGTGTTTAAATATAATTTCCCTCTCTCATATAATGTTAAATCGAGCTGTGAACCTTAAGACGGAGATGATGATTATAAATAAGAAGTTAATCATAAGAAAATACAAATATCCTTGCGCCTTATTTTCTTCAGATAACCAGTGTAAAGTGAAGAAATCTTTTGCTCTTCCAAGTGGATGTTGAAAAGTTTATAGGTTGCTTATTAGCGGTTGCAAATGACAGGTATGCAATATCCTTCAGAACAAACTACTATACACATGCTAAGCAGCCAGACCCCTTCGCCAACCAATCTAGGACCAGGATGAGCCAGACAGTGGCTGATGAGGACTCAGCAGGTAGGTCTTTGGGCCCCCAAGTCCCAAATCTATACCCACATAGCCGGGGTAAGACCGTGTTCCCTGTGAAATCTATCAAGTCATGAACAGGCCATGCATTAGGATCACTACATTGTACAATAGCCCTCACGCTTTAAATAGCACATGCATCAAAGAGAGATGAGAGGCTCTTTAAGTACTACAGAGATAATTTGTGATGACCTGATACCTGAACATAACGAGGATGTTGATGCTCCGTAAATGGAACCTCTGCGACATCTGGACGGGTCGTTTGTACTGCAGGTCGATAAATTAGATAATAGGGAAGTGCGGAAGAGCCCTTTCCTTACAATTATTTACTTTTATTTAATAATATAGGTGATTTTGTTATATAATGAGTTTTAGATAACGACTTATGAAAAAAGAATTAATTGCGCACTTAGTCTGTCTCATTTTTATTGTGTAATTTATTCTTTTAAAGAACGACACATTGCAGGTAAATATCGAACTGCAAGAAAATTATAAAACCCGTCCTCAGCCTCAACCGTTGAATTTTACAGCCGCCTTACCTGTATGAATGTGAGAAAAATTTCAGGCAGTCTCACGAGTCTGACACAGGTGAAATCCTCAGTTATTAGCAACCAGACACATCACCCTAAAGCCTGGTTCACACTATGCCAGTAATTTAGTCAAGTGGCGAGTAGTTTAGTTACTACTTTCCTACTAAACTGATCAATTTCGTTCGCACAACCAGTCAAGTAAAGTACATTAGTGTGTAAGGCATCGCAGCAAAGCTAAAAGGCTAATAAAAGATATAGCCGTCTTTAACCAATTTTAACCTTATCACAACTGGAAAAAAATTACTAACATGAAATTATAATTAAATTTGTTATTTGGAGTTTCAACGAATATGATAATTAGGTAACTAACACTATTTTAATCTTAAAAAGGAAATAAAATAATATTAGGTATGTTTAAATCCCATAAATTTAATGGGAAAAACTATTACATATATTGATTCTTTCAAACATAAAAAAATACAACCCCAAACATTTTGTTCAAGTAAACTCTCTTAATTGAATAAACACATTTTGAACAAGGTGTGTTTGTGAAACACTAATGCCCCCGTGGGTAACCAATCAAAAGTTATGGCCGAGATTAAAGTTTTTGCAGACACAAAGACGGACAGGTGAAAAACTATATGCCCTCGAATCACTGATTACGGAGGCATAAAAATGGAAAATACCTGATGTTCTTGATTTTCGCTTTTATCTCCTTCTCTCCAAATCCAGGTATATCCATGCTTTTCTCCAAATCAGCGTAGGCACTTTGCTTGATTTGTTTATTTTTTTACTGTGGACATTTAACATTCCACAAGCTCTCATGTTGTAAATATTTTGAAATAAATTTTAGTGTTGTCTCTTCATTCCATCGAAGTGCCATTTCTGCGCCAACCTACAACTCATGAACTCCACTAAATTACTAAATTCAACACGTGTTCTCACTGGTTTAGTGGACGAATGACAAGTGGGCGGAGCTACTACTTGACCGTAAAAATAGAACATTTTGGATCGACTGAACACTAAATCACTAAATTGCTTACTAAACTACTTGACTAAACTGTTTGGTGTTCAGACACGTTTAGTAGCTAAATTACTCGCCACTTGACTAAATTACTGGCATAGTGTGAACCAGGCTTTAGGAATTAGTGCTGTTAATAGTCATAACACAGTCTTCCATTAAATAAGTTTGCAGAAGCAATTTTGACTTTTGAAAATGTTTGTAAGAAAAATAAGGTTTTCATTAATATCTGTAAGAGAAGTATAGTTAGGAAGAGTTTCCTCAAAAACGTCATAAAAGTGAACTTCCAGACAGCCAGTGGAGGCGACACATACAAGAAGAATTTCATCGTTAGACTTTAACTTAACACACATATGTTTACTGCCTCCTTTACTTATCCTCAGTTAATGACATAATTGTTTATACGAATAGTATAAACATTACTTGCATGATGATGGTAATAAACATTGGGAAATTAATATAGTTAATTTATCATAAACTTGAACCACACAGAGAATTCCATCTGTCACACATTGCTTCGTTCCTGGCCAACGTTTTAAATAAAGATAGATATTGGAGCCCTTCTTGATGAATTGTTTTTTCTTTAGAGAAGAAGATATATTTTCTTTTTAATTTCTCTCATTTCTTCCAAATTTGTATAGAAATACATCTCCATTTCAGTTCTTTATTTCCAGATATACAATTATTAAGTTGGTTTAAAAAAGCTTGTCTTGAACATGTAAACGAACTTCTCGAAGTGTTATTATGTTATAAATATCAACCTTCACCAAGGAACAGCAATATAATGGGAAATAGTCGCCAGTATTGGATACTGGAGTGTTTAATTTCCGCACCACAAGTAACCTCACCTAACACTGTGGGTCCTATTACACTTTTCATGATATGTGAAATATGAAAGCTACCAGTATCTAGTACGCAATTTTATTATGGATCAGAATGACTAAACCTTATGATTGTTAACATTGCGATATTAGTGACAGAACTTCCATTATTATTATTATTATTATTATTATTATTATTATTATTATTATTATTATTATTATTATTATTATTATTATTAGACAGAAAAAGCCTTCTGATACGAAATTTAGCCTTTGAATTTTCCAATATCTTGTTAGTAGCTCCTTCCTCTCATACATTAATTTTTGCATACACACAATAGATAAAAAACAATTGGTCTAACTATAAAACAAAAAGTTTTCACAAAACGCTACCAGAATGTTTTTGAAGATTAAGATGGTAATTTTTTTTTCATAGAGAGAGAGAGAGAGAGAGAGAGAGAGAGAGAGAGAGAGAGAGAGAGAGAGAGAGAGATAATGCTATGTATATATCATGAATGGTCTCTCCTTGTGGGATGAGGATGATCTCGTCGAGGTCCTTCTGTTTTGAGGTTATTCATTTTGAAGGAGCAATGAAAACTCATGTAGTGTTTTTTTTTTTCTCTCTCTCTCTCTCGTTGGCTCCCTCACTACTCCGTTGCTGCCACCCAGAACAGTCGATTAACAACTTACATAAACAACGGCGCATTGGACGTTAGGGAACTTGCTGTTCATGGCCCTGATATGGTTCAAGTTTGGAACGTGGTTCGTCTAGTTGCAGGCTAGACGCTCTACGACCACGCTACGCTGACAGGGAAAGAGAGAACGAATGAAATATCAAATCATAATTAAAGGCATCAGTATCTGTTTTTTTTTTTTTTTAATGGAGTTTACGTGACACACAACTTCAAAACTTTGAGTCATCTCGGGCAGATCTAGTCAGAATTCTTTCCTGGGGCAGATTCTGGATAAATGCGCCAACAAAGTTCCCTAAATGATTCTGTTGGTCTTTTAGTGCTGAATATACGAGCTTACGTATATATGCGTGGGCGTATGTGTGTGTGTGTGTGTGTGTGTGTGTGTGTGTGTGTGTGTGTGTGTGTGTGTGTGTGAGAGAGAGAGAGAGAGAGAGAGAGAGAGAGAGAGAGAGAGAGAGAGAGAGAGAGAGAGAGAGAGAGAGAGAGAGAGAGAGTCATTTATAACTTTCCGGAGATGTAAATTATTCACAAGGTATAGTGAACTGGATATTAAACAATGCTTGAAGCTTAATATTCGTATATATAATTAAATGTCACAGTGCATGTGACAAAAGTTCACACATACTATATATATATATATATATATATATATATATATATATATATATATATATATATATATATATATATATATATATATATATATATATATATATATATATATATATATATATATATATATATATATATATATATATATATATATATATACATATATATATATATATATATATACATACAGTATATATATATACCAGGTGTTTCTGAACAATTAGAGCCCCCTCCACAGAACAAATGGGAAGTTATGAAGTTTTCTGCTATAGCCTATCTCCAAGTACATTATTTTAAGTTTCTATAAAGCTATTTTTCATTTTACATTTCTTGTATTTTCAGACTGAGTGACGGAATTAGATACAGCCATGGCTAATGACTCGGAGGAAATCAGATGGATTGACCGAATCTGGGCTGTAACCTTCCGAGAGGCCAGGAATGCTGGTGCATACTTCATTTCACGTTCCTGGATAGCTAAATACATTAAAAGAGATGAATCATTTGTTAAAAGAAAGTGGAACAAAATTCCATATGACTGTCATCGCAAAAAGAGTGAGAATCTTGGAAGGCCTGAAGTCCTTTCTCAGGAGTCAAAAGACATCTTAGCTGAGGCAGTGGGTAGACCAAGAAAGTCTTTACGTAAATTGGTGCTTGAACTAGAAACAAAAAGGGAAAGAAGGGAAGTTATAGTGCTGTAAATCGTGAGTTGAAAAAATCTGGTATCAAGCCATTTCATGTTATCAGCAAGCCCAACATCACTCTGCAACAGGGAGAAGACTGTGCATGGTTTTGTGGTTCATCTCTTAAAGATTGGGATGAAGCTGACTTTCTCCATGTTGCCGCATCAGATGAATTCTTCATTTACACAGTCAGGAAGTCAAATCATAAAAATGACATCATTTGGGCTGCAAAGTTGGATGATATCATCGATGATGTGCGCTATCGCCAAGTTGTGAAATTTTCTGAATGTTTGGGAATTTTTCTCTGTTTCACAGTCAAACGGTTAATGTGAATCATCAAAGAAAAAGGACAGTCATGGAATGACGAATACTTCAGAGAAACTGTGCTTACTGGTGGAGTATTTACTTTCTTCAAAGATCCTGAAAATGTGTTATCTCTTGAAGAAGTCACATTTTTGCATGATAGGGCACCATGCTTCAAGGTTCTTCAGACACAGGAGCTGCTCTGAAACAGTGGTATCGATTTCTTCTCATCAAGTGAATTTCCAGGTAGCTCCCCTGACTTTAATGTGTGTGAAAACATTGGTAGTATCTTAAAGGATCGTGTTGCAACACGCACAGTGAACTATGATGGTATACCAAGCCTCGACAACCTGCGAAGAGAGGTGACCGAAGTGCTCAGCGAAATGGAGTTTGAGTCTCAGCTTTTTTTGCGATTCGCTGAAATCATACCCCTCAAGAATGCAGCTGTGGTACAGGCAGATGGAGGTCACACAAAATATTAAATACTCAGAGAGAAACTTAAATAAATACCTGTTCTGAATTACTTCTGTTTTTGTCCATATCAATTTTAGTTTATGCTGTAGGGGGGGGCTCTAATTTCGAAACACCATTGTATATATATATATATATATATATATATATATATATATATATATATATATATATATATATATATATATATATATATATATATATATATATATATATATATATATATATATATATATATATATATATATATATATATATATATATATATATATATATATATATATATATATATATATATATATATATATATATATATATATATATATATATATATATATATATATATATATATATATATATATATATATATATGTGTGTATATATATATGTGTGTGTGTGTGTGTGTGTGTGTGTGTGTGTGTGTGTGTGTGTGTGTATTTGTGTGTGAAAAAGCTCCATTGACAACTATTGGAGACAGCTGGTGGCCGCCACCAGTTGCCCAGTGAGAAAGGGGCCTTAGTCTAGTTTGTGTACATTTGTGTGCTAGCTGATTTACATTTGTTATTATTAACTTACCTTCTTATGACTATTTCTATATGGAATATCCAGTCTATTGAGGCTTGCTTTGTAATTTAATACCTTTGCAGTTCTCCTCTGTATGAATTTGTCTAATTTTGAATAATAATAATAATAATAATAATAATAATAATAATAATAATAATAATAATAATAATAATAATAATAATAATAATAATAACCCTAGAGGATACAAACTCCATCCCTCACCAACAGAAAGACTGCAGAAGGAAGTGTAGGGGAACAAAAGATTAGCTCCTGGTATACAAAATGGTAATGAAGAATAGGAAATGAAGGAGAACTAACCTAAGCATGGCATGGATTGACTACAAGAAAGCCTTCAGCATGATACCGCACATGTGGCTAATAGATTGTCTGAAAATCTATGGGGCAGAGGAAAACACCCTCAGCTTATAAATAAATACATTACTTACAAGCTCTAGGATAAGACTAGAAGAGGTTAACATCAGGAGAGGGATCTTTCAAGGCGACTCACTGTCCCCACTACTCTTCGTAGTAGTCATGGTTCCCATGACAAAAGTACTGCAGAAGATGGATGCTGGGTACCAATTCAAGAAAGAAGGCAACAGAATTAACTAGCTGATGTTCGTGGATGACGTCAAGCTGTATGGTAAGAGCATCAAGGATATAGATACCCTAATCCAGGCTGTAAGGATTGTATCTGCAGACATCAGGATGGAGTCTGGAATAGAAAAATGCACCTTGGTCAGCATACAAAAAGGCACAGTAACCAGGACTGAAGGGATAAAGCTACAGGATGGGAATAGCACCAAACACAGATGAGACAGGATACAAATACCTGGGAATAGTAGAAGGGGAGGATATAAAAAACCAAGAGATGAAGACACGATCAGGAAAGAATATTTGCAGAGACTTAAGGTGATACTCAAGTCAAAACTCAACTCCGGAATCATGAAGAAAGCCATAAACACATGGGCAGTACCAGTAATTAGATAAGGCGCAGGAGTAATGGAGTAGACAAAGGCTGAACTCCGCAGCATAGATCAGAAAACTAGGAAACACACGATAATACACAAAGCACTGCATCCAAGACCAAATAGAGATAGACTATATACAACATGAAAGGAAGGGGGAGAGAGGGATAAAGTACTAATCACAGAGGACTGCGTCAACATCGAGAGCAGATCAATGGGGCAATATCTGAAAACCAGTGAAGATGAGTGGCAAGGGAGTGCATGGGAAGAAGGACTGATAAAAGTAGACGAAGACCCAGAAACATACAGAGACAGGAGAATGAAAAACAGAACAGAGGAATGGCACAACAAACAAATGCATGGAGAGTATATGAGACAGACTTAAGAACTGGCCAGCGATGAGACATGGCAATGACTACAGAGGGGGATACCTCAAGGAGGAAACAGAAGGAATGCTAACAGTGGCACAAGATCAGGCCCTAAGAACCAGATATGTTCAAAGAACAATAGATGAAAATAACATCTCACCCATATGCAGGAAGTGCAATATGAAAGACGAGACTATAAACCACATAGCAAGTGAATGTCTGGCGCTTGCACAGAACCAGTACAAAAAGAGGCACGATTCAGTAGTAAAAGACCTCCACTAGAGCCTGTGCAAGAAACACCAGCTAGCTTGCAGTAATAAGTGGTAGGAACACCAACCTGAGGGACTGATAGAAAATGATCAGGCAAAGACCCTCTGGGACTATGGCATCGGAACAGACAGGTCAACAGACGAGACGCGACGTTGATTGACAAAATTAAGAAGAAAGTATCACTCATTGGTGTCGCAATGCCATGGGACGCCAGAGTAGATGAGAAAGAAAGAAACAATTGATAAGTATCAAGACCTGAAAATCGAAATAAGAAGGATATGGGATATGCCAGTGGAAATTGTACCCATAACCATAGGAACACTAGGCACGACCCAAAGATCCCTGTAGAGGGATCTGGAAAAACTAGATGCCGAAGTAGCTCCAGGACTCATGCAGAAAAGTGTGCTACTGGAAACAGCGCACATGGTGAGAAAAGTGATGGACTCCTAAGCAGGCAGAATGCAACCCGGACTCCCACACTATAAAAACCACCTAGTCGAATAGGATGACGTGAGAAATAAAATAATAAATAAATAAATAAATAAATAAATAAATAAAAGATAATAATCATAAGATATTAAAGATACACATCCGAACCTGAAGACTTGGCCATTTCATTCCTAACAAGGAGCTCCGAGCTGTCATGCAATCCAGTTTCTCCGTGTCTAATTTTTGGCTCAGTAATATTTCGTCAAAATGTTTTGGTCTGGGAAGTGCAACTGAAGCTAATTTCCTTAAAAAAAAAAAAAAAAAGAAAAGAAGCTAATATATATATAAAAATATATAAAATAAATATAAATATATATAGAATATATATATATATATATATATATATATATATATATATATATATATATATATATATATATATATATATATATATATATATATATATATATATATATATATATATATATATATATATATATACTGTATATATATATACAATTTAAAGCATTATTTTGCTCGTTTTCTCTCCCTTCCTGTTCCGTTTTCTCATCAAGCCATGAAAGGCTCGGGTCACACCTATGTCATTTATCTGTAATATCCCAACACCTGCTGTTACTAATATAACCTAAGAAATGAACAGAGGAGAACTGGAATTTCGACTGTAGGGGTACCTGTGAGACTCATAGCTCGACGGTAATATTTCTGTATAGATAAGACCGGTGGTCGATTTAACCACTACTTTACACAGAGGACTTGTTGCTTTCAGTCTTGTAGTAGACAAATCCATTATTAGAAAAAAATTATTGTGCCTCGCTGGCTATGGTGACTGAGGACGCTTATCAGTTGGATATGATATTTAAAGCTTCAAAGAACAATATACAAAAGGGAAAATTTTCCTACCTATGCTTTCTTTTCTTTTTTTTCAGTGCCAAAAAGTTTTTGAAATACTACACTAGTTGCTTGAAATGCCTAATTTTGCTATTAGCTAGCTTTACATGATTAACTGACACTTAACCAGAGTTTTATTGGAGAAGTTGTGGAGAGATATTTTGTTGTTCTGTATACAAACTATACTTGGTATTCTTTCAGTCATGGATAATTTATCTTATCATGAGGTGGGTCTTTACAATAAAAGGTAATATATATATATTATATATATATATATATATATATATATATATATATATATATATATATATATATATATATATATATATATATATATATATATATATATATATATATATATATATATATATATATATATATATCAGTGCAATACGTACAACGAATTGTTGGACATCGACTCGCTAATCACCCAACTAAACTTTACACATGAGTGATGGCTTGCCTCTCTAACATGTTGCCATAAATTCCTGCCATTTGGACACCCTCACGACATGGAGGGAGACTGCAGCCATGTGTCCTCTTATGTAATGTTACACTTGCCTTTATCAAGTCCTTTGCACTGTTGACTCTCTCTCTCTCTCTCTCTCTCTCTCTCTCTCTCTCTCTCTCTCTCTCTCTCTCTCTCTCTCTCTCCACAGGACGGCGAGTGCATCAGTTGTGAGAGAGTTTGTGACTTGATCCTAAGATGCTATGAAGCCATCTAACCTAATTTCTTTAAAAGCACTGTATATAGCTCTGTTCACCTTTGAAATGAAGTATGCACTTGGCTTTCAGTCGGCTGTTGTAGATCGCTTTCAGGGTTTAAGAAAGGAAGAGGAGAAGAGATTAATTTGGTTTTCGCAAATTTGGCAAGATTTTTCTCTTACACGAAGTCCAATTTGCATCGAGAAGCAGTAGTCGGTCTTTTACTAATAAAAGTGTGAAATCACAGCTATTGCTCTCAAAATAAGCAGCAATTTATCTTCGATCCGGTCAAAGTTTACTAACGCTTTCCTCAGGGATGGTTTCTTGCTTCTCGAATTGGATTCAGTTCTTAACAAAATCCAAACCCCCTTTCTAAAGGGCGCCACTAACTCTCAGTTATACCTACGCAGTTATGCCCGCACAAAAACTGAACCCACTAACGTTCAGCTTTGTCTGCAGAGGCATAACTTCGCAGGTATAACTGAACGTTAGCGCGTTCAGAGGCATAATTGCGCAGGCGTAACTGAGCATTAGCGGCGGCCTTAAACGAAATAGCCTTAAACTGGAGTATTTTTTTCAGACATTTTTGTAATATTTATTTTAAATCTGATAAAAATGTCGTAATATCATTTTAGGATGTGATTTCATTAAGTTTTCCGCTAATTCCACTTCCAAGCTAATGGAGAAGTCGGCGGAGTTTTGGTCTTGTAAGTTGGTACTTGGTTTCCCTTAAATGGCTGTTTGGTATGTCTTAGATGGTAATGTTTCTCTGTTAAGCTTCTAGTCATTATTAAGTGGGTAGACCTCCTTTAAGGAACTGAGCTTCACTTGAGTATTACTAAACCTCATTAACACCCTATTAAACAAGGGCCGTTCCAAAATAAAATATGTTTATTTTTTCTAAGAAATTCCCTTAATAGAGCTGGCTGTTTCAAAAGCACTACAATGTTTTCTGTTTAAAACAACAATGAGGATGCTGATTAGAAATCCAGTATTCTAATTCAGACAATTTTATGGGCATTGTGACCGTTAGTTTTCATATATCAGCCGATACAGGTCATCCATTTTTCCACATACAAAATTCATGTTATTCGATGTCATTGCTTTCACCTCTTTTTCTTTTCCTATTTCTTTTTTTTTTTCACTCAGTACACCGGGAGGCATTCTCCTTATGTTAGATATCGTATGATTTCCACGTTAACTAAAGAGCCGCAGGGAGGACAAAGAAATAACAGTACACTTCAGTATTCCTTAAACCTCAAAACCACTTTCTCTGCATAGATAGTTCACCAACACACATCATTATACCAGTGCGATAACATAAAATTTACCGCCTAATGATTGAAGTGTTGGTTCGTCTACTGCACTGGAACCAAGTAACGATCCAATCACTTTCTGTGCAACCCTTTGCTGGAAACCAGGTGGCTCAGGGACTTCTATTTTTTAAAGAAACTTTCCGAGAATCTTCTTTCTTTTTTGTTAGGGGGGGGGAGGAGGGATTGATGTCAGTTCCTTTCCTAACTTCAGTTTCTGTGTGTCGTTCTTTTTCCCCTTGATGGTATATCCTTTACCTACTGTTATTTTCATTGTATTCGTTCCTTCGTATATTCTAAATTCCTCTACCTCTTCGTTTTGCCTGGCGGCTGTTCTCCTTCCTCTTCTATTTTCTTCTATCCAAGCTCTTTGTTCAACTTCTTTTCTTACCATGGCATTTTCGTTGTAATGGTTTACTCCTCAACCTTAGAATATTCTTATTTCTTTTTCTCCTCTTCCTCCACCTGTATCCCAATTATTCTGCTGCTTCTTCCCCACATTCCAGCTGCACAACATTACAAAGCTTTCACACGTCAAGAGAACTGTTAGTCGACCTTTGCAATGGACCCTCCTCTGACCTACTCTCCCTTTAAACTTTATTTTCTTTCTTCTTCAGTTGCGCCCTCTCCCCTCTCCCCACCTCTCCTCTCCCTCCCCTCTCCTTCGTAAAGTCCTGAAGTTTAGTTTAACTTAATTTACGTTGATAGTGATGAAAGGCTTCTCAAATTATTATCCAGCATCTGAGTCACTTCACTTGTTAACTAAATTATTTATCTTAATGTGAAGCATTTATTTTTTTTATGATTGTCTTGTTTCTTCCTGCAGTTTGTTGACATTACAGGCTGAACTTTGCCGTTTTCTTGAGAAGCGTCAGTGTTAAAACCTCCGAACTCTGCTTTTATCCTAAACGAACTCCCCTGATCCTAGTACACGATCTCGCCACTCCAAAATGAACAGATTCCTCTTTCGTATCGTTTTCACTTAATTCTCCTCAGTCCAGGGAACTTAAACGGGCAATCCACCGCAGCAGCTTCCTCTTAGTGTTAATATTAAAGACTAACAACTAAATTTCAGTCATTTTACCTACCAGGTGTTCTGGAATTTTACTGCACAATGAGTCCATCACTGAATTAACAGTGCTCTTGCTTTTCAATAGTTATCTATCCTTTTTTTCATTGAGGTGACTTATTCGTGGAATAATGATTATAATACTAATGGTATTCCATGCTCTACCACTAAACAGCGGCACAAATTTAAATAATGGTGATAATAACAATGATGATATATGAACCCAAAATTCATTATAATTATGGAAGTTCGTAATACGATACCGACACACTTGATCAAATATTCTGAATTAGGGTTTGAAATTAATATTGATAAGGACAGCAAAAATTATTTTTAGTGAATAAAACTCTCGCTAAGTATTTAAAAAAAAATTTCCCAATGGAAAAGCGAAGTAGGACATAAGGGGAGACAGATATAATCAGAGAGAGAGAGAGAGAGAGAGAGAGAGAGAGAGAGAGAGAGAGAGATAATGCATAATGACAATAAATATAAAATTTTCAGCACTGTCTAATGATGCAACTGGATGACTCGAGAATTCTTTCATCGTCTATTCTATCACAGCAGACACAAAGTGAAATCCAAGCAGTACTCCAACCCGGTCGCCCTCTGTCGTCATAATATCATTAGACTGGAAATGTTTCACTTCAGGTATAAATAAGGATTTAAATCGCGCTTCCCCTGACATTTCTTTTGGTAGGGAAGAGAAAATTTTTAGCGAGTTAATTATGTCGTCAAGCGTTTCTGATTTTTTCTTGTGACTCCTCGAAAATTGTAATTAAATGATTTATAGGTCGGCATGGTTTGGGTCCTGGGAGGACCGTGACACCATGGTGCAATTTAATTAATGTCATGGATGCGCAAAGGGAGAAAATGTCTTGATGTCAGTTTTCTCTTGAGGGACGCGTGGCAAAATAGAGGAGCCTTTTACTGCAAATGTGGTAGTGTAATGTTGCACGAACTGCTTCCGCTCTTTCAAGTATCCATTTTCCTTTAAACTCCTGTCTTGTCCAGTTATTTTGTGTTTCTCCAGTAATTTCATGCACTTCATCGAATGATACATTAATGAGGACATAAGAAAGAGATCAAAGTATTATTCTGAATCAATGTGAGTCATTAAATGTAATCATTAACCACTTTAAGGTACCGTTCTCCTTTGATGAACCTTTGACCCTTTCATAAGTTAGTCATATCAAGACTTCAAGACAGCAGGGCGATCCTGCATCTTAAGAATTGTACGTGTCGGGATTTGCTTATACTTTAATGAAAGTAAAGGAAGTGGCATGGGATTCTGCGGCCCTACTGCTAACTAATTGACTGTTAATTGAGAATGGGCCTAATGGCTTGCCTTAAGATACAGCGCAACATAGAAATAGCTGTGACATACATACACACACACACAAACATATATATATATAGATATATATATATATATATATATATATATATATATATATATATATATATATATATATATATATATATATATATATATATATATATATATATATATATATATATATATATATATATATATATATATATATATATATATATATATATATATATATATATATATATATATATATATATGTATATGTGTGTGGAGTGTGTGTTTTGTGTGTGTGTGTAACATCCGTCCTATTTTTAAGACCATGGGCGCTAATGGGTTAACGAGGAGCACTCAAGTCAGTGCTCCACCTGACGATTGCAAAGTACGATGCAAAATTAACGACAAAGAAAGTAATCTTTTTTATGGCACTTTATTTATAAATTGCTTTAAAATGTCCTTTTTTGTCATGTATTTTATATTCTGATCTTTTGAGAGTAAGAAATTCCTGATTCACAAGAATACATTGTACATTAATGTTTTCGGTTCCCGTGAATTAAGTTCATCTATGTTCAGCAACTAGATTCTATTGATTTCACAAAGAAACTGATTTTTTATAATGCCTTTCGTAACAGATTGTACTACATAATATTTTGTTATGTGGGTTACAGGGGTATTTTCCTTATAGGTCACACATTTTTCACCTCAGATATCCATTATTGTAATCCGTAAACATTGACATTAAGAAATTGTAAGAAGACCGCTTAAACAGCTCATTTTAAAGTGAATAAAAACTACGAACTAAAACCTTACAAGGTGACAGAAATAATAATAATAATAATAATAATAATAATAATAATAATAATAATAATAATAATAATAATAATAATAATAATAATAATAATAATAATAATAATAATAATAATAATAATAATAATAATCCATCCCGGTCGCCCTCTATTATCATAATCTCATTAGACTGAAAATGTTTCACTTCAGGTATAAATAAGGTTTTAAATCCCACGTCCCCTAACATTTTTTTTCTGCTAAAGAAAAGAATTTTAGCGAATTAATACATGGGAAGGCATGCTTTTTTTCTCATCCATTCCTTTGGAATATGTCAATCTGAAAAATATACCATAACGTTTACTGTTCTATACTTAATTCGTATATTGGGGTACATATTTCTCCATGCACTGTTACTTTATGTTTGTAATTTCCCCCAGTCTCCTTCCATATTCCTCGCGGTTTCACATTCCACCCCTTATACGGCTGTGCCTGGACGTTTGATTATAAATAAAATAAAAGCTTCCATTTTACGAAAACCAAAGAGATATCACACCCATTTTAACCCTTTGATTACGGCCGAGATGAGACCTCACACTTACCACAATCCGGAGGGTTTTCAGACGGTAGTCACCCGTAGCATGCTACCAGACGCACGAAATCGTAAACAATCATTGTAATAGCGTTTGTATTTGTTGTTTTGCTGCAAATTAACCTGTTTTATTTATATGATAATATTGTGATAGTAGCGATCCATGATATAGATATTATGCAATTAATGTAACAACACAAATAAATAAACATAGGATAAGTACTATATATCGGGGTTTAGTGTTGCCAGAGGTATAAGCACTGCACTGATTGAGGATGACAGTCTTTTTTTTTTTTTTTGTCATTTTCTCTAATTCTGTTTGAATCCGTAAAGGACAGCTACATCACAGTTGTGTATTATAGTTAAAAATTATTTGTATATTCGTCAGAAAACTAATCATAAAGAATGTTCATCATTTTTATGGTTCCGCTTACTATTCCACTAGCTGGGCAAAAAAAAAAAAAAAAAGAGAGAGAGAGAGAGAGAGAGAGAGAGAGAGAGAGAGAGAGAGAGGCGTGACAGAATAAAAATTTTTACCTATGATTTATTCCTTCTAATTGTACATCAATAACATTGAGAGTAAGTAGACACAATCACAATATTGGTTGCAATATTAACCACATTTCTGGGTAATATTTTTATCAATGATCAAGCACCCAGCTGACAAGGGATACGCAATCTAGAAATTCAGATGAATTCTGCAGTGTTTGAAAAATGGTTTAAAACCCAGCTTCTTCCCAATATAGGGCCATCTGCCATCATAGTGTTGGATAACGCTTCTTATCATTCAGTTCGAATTAATAAACCTCCGACAATGTCTGCCGAAAAGGATGAAGTTAAAGACTGGCTAATAAAAAATTAGTAAAGTTGCAAAGACATTCATGTAAAGAAAATGATTACGTGATTGACAGACTGGCAAGAGATCATGGACATAGTGGTTAGGCTGCCTACATATCACTGCCAGTATAATGCAACAGAACTGATATGGGCGCAGGTGAAATCATACGTGGCAAAGAAGAATCATTTTAAAAATCAGACCTGCTTCCTTTGGTCAAAGAAGCAATTGAATCCATATCTTCTGACAACTGGGCTAATGATGTGAGACATGCCGAAGATATAAAAAAGATGACGCTTCAAGAGATGTTTGCATTGATAAATATATAGATTCTTTTGTTATCGATGTAGCATCCTCTGACGAGGATTCTTCATAAGTAATGTCTCCTCATACTTCGATTGTAAATAAATTTATTGCTTTCCCTTGTTGTGTGATATCCTGTTGAACACTGAAATTGAAATAAATTGAAATATAGATCTGTTTTTTCGACAGAAAGTGGCAGAAATATCTTTAAAATCTACATATAACAGAAATGCCACAGCAGTGATGAGTATCATATGACAGTGCTTTAAAAGCACAGGTAAATCTAATACTGTATAAATGTGTAATATATATATATATATATATATATATATATATATATATATATATATATATATATATATATATATATATTGTGATATAGTTTTGAGCTTTTGAATTGCTTTCTTTCATGCATGCCGTCTTTACCTCCTTGCTGTATCAAGGTTGAATTTTCACTGTACAGCTATAAAATAGCTCATAATAAACATTCTTTAAATATTGTTACACCAATATATATATATATATATATATATATATATATATATATATATATATATATATATATATATATATATATATATATATATATATATGGGTGTAACAATATTTAAAGAATATTTATTATGAGCTATTTTATAGCTGCACAGTGAAAATTCAACCTTGATACAGCAAGGAGGTAAAGACGGATCACGGCATACACGAAAGAAAACAATTCAAAAGCTCAAAACTATATCACAATTATATGACTTCGATAACAGCAAAGGAACAGTAATAAAAAAACTATAGTAGATGACGTAACTCAAGAACATTGCTCAGTACAGCATCCAAATAAACAAAACTGAAAATGAAAGCACATCTAGGTTTCCAAATTTCTTGCATCTATCATTTTCATATATTGAATTTTTTTTTTTTTTTTTATCTAAAATTTAAGTGGGACAACAAAACTTCATTCAGAACTTTCTATTATAGTACACGTGCTTGATAACAGGCGCAAACAATGAGAGCTTGAAGTCAGAAGGTTAATGGTCAGTTTAAGAGGGGCAAAGTCTCTTCCTAAAACGGTCGTACTATAGTAACCCGCCCCCGGCCTTTCTTGTTTACTTGCTAACCTTGTTTACTCTTATTCAGTTTTCATCCTCTGGACTTTACTACTGAAGGTAATCTATTTCTTGTTTTGTCATTGTCATTTTTCAATCTTTAAAGCATTTTAATTTTGTAAGCTCTGTTGTCAGTTTTAGTGTTTTTGTATCTTTTTAGCCAGAAAAGATGGGATATGGGTGATCCTGAAGCGCACCTATTAATAAATATATCAATGATGAGCTGACTGTTCTTCCTATCCGTACTCCTACTATATATATGCATATATATATGTATGTATGTATATATATATATATATATATATATATATATATATATATATATATATATATATATATATATATATATATATATATATATATATATTTATATGTATATATGTATATATATATATATATATATATATATATATATATATATATATATATATATATATATATATATATATATATCTTTCTATCTATGCATCTATCTCTGTGTCTAACTATCTGTTAATACACACACTAACACACACATATATGTATACATACGTATATATTAACTTTTATCACATGCACAATTGTTCTGTGCATTAACTAAATTACTAAAGGACCTCATTCAAACTGGATGGTATCTATAGATACCATGCAGTTTGAATGAGGTCCTTTTAGTAATATATATATATATATATATATATATATATATATATATATATATATATATATATATATATATATATATATATATATATATATATATACACATCACGAAGGAAGCAGTAGGGAAAGGCATCCTCATCATCTACAGTTTATTTTCAATGCCGACGTTCCGCGACGAATTCCAAGTCGCATTTTCAAGGCTATAAAATATAATATAATTTGCGAACATCAATAACAAATTAATGCAATGGCAACAGCTCTTTATGTAGTAAAAATATTTAAAACAAAACACCTCATTCCAAGACAAGTCAATAATGAGTAAAAGGAGTTCACTAAAATCTTAAAACAACCTACCTATATGAATGAAAGAACAAGACTAACATAAATAAGTACAAACAGAGTGAGGAAAACCAGTTGCCCAAACTAGGCTATAAACAATTTCACTGAGGACGATTGAGTATTTAACGACGGCACAGTCTTCCTGATAATTATGGATTCTAGGATGGTTAAGTCGTTGTTGTTCTGCACTCGGCCTAGGATGGAAAAATCCTTGCTGTCAATATAAGTTTTACATAATTTTGAATGATTTCGTATATTTGATTGCTCAGGATTAGATAACCTGCTACCTGTTCTATGACTTATGCCCCTGTGGGAATCTATGCGGACCTTCAACAGCCTCCTCGTGCATCCCACATATGTATATCCCGTGATCACATCCCGGGCAAGTGTACTTGTAAACAACGCTGGACGAAAACAGAGGACTGAGCCGGTCTTTGACTCTGAACAGAGACCCTATTGTAAAGGGATTTTTCGGGATGATTTTCAGGTTTAAAGCTGGAAAACTCTTTTGAATAATGGCTGTGCATTTTCTCCTAAAAAGTATCATCATGCACGAAAGGGAAACTTGCATACATCTTTAGTTTCGGCACAGTCGATTCAGGTGTTGCCGGAGTCATTTTCTGTAGTAGCAGTTTATTTAGGATCTGAAAAAAGTCGTGATGGAAAACAATTATTATTGAAATATTTCACTAAAAGGATATCTCATCGTGGAAACTCTTCCAGTTTGACGAGTGGGTGTAAGCCCTATGGAGGAGGGTTAAAATAGAGTTCAGTTTCAAATGAAAGAAACACGAACTATAAAAATTCATTCCCAAACCAGTAAATGTATTTTTCTATACACACCTGTGTAAAAACCTGAGTCACCTCTGGAAATAATAAGATCAAGGAAGGGGAGTTTGTTATTTACCTCCTTCTCCATAGCGAACCTTATGTTTGGATGTTGTCGGATGACGAACTCCAGAAAGGACTCTGCATGACATTCATGACGAAATAGGGAGAACGTGTCGTCAACATATCTTCGATAAAATAGAGGGCGGAACCTAATGGGACATTCTTCTATTATGCGCTCCTCCAGGGAGCACATGAAGATGTTAGCAAAAATTGGACCAAGTTTGTTTATACAAACTGAAGGCAAAGGTCGTGTCCAGCACGGCCAGCTCTAAAAGTTGTTTAAAAAATGTCCTACTAAAATTATTAAAAATTGCATCTTCATCAGTAAAAAGTTTGCTTAATATTATCTCAGTATTATTATTATTATTATTATTATTATTATTATTATTATTATTATTATTATTATTATTATTATTATTATTGAGAAGCAATTCCACAGTTATGTATATGTACATATATTTAAAGATAAATATACAACTGTGGATTTGCTACTTCATTTTAAGACTCATGCTACTATGAGTATTTTTTTATTACTATTATTTTTTTTTTTTTAGAATATGAATCCAATTCATACAGGACAAGCATACAGGGACCATTGACTTGAAATACAAGCCTCCAAAGTATATGGTAGACAGGTTTTCCAGGAATATTGGAAAAGTTTTCCGTGCGTCTTTAATAGTGTTCTTGAAGAATCTAAAATTATTTCTTTTCCGAAGAAGAATTTTTATTTAAATAAGACAAGCGATTTAAACTACTCTGTATCCTTCAAAAATCTACTATTATAATTTGATGCTGGTACCATAAAAACTATATATTTATAACTTACTCTGCTATGCGAAAAACTTAATCATTCCTTGCTGGAGGCAGCCATCTCTCTCTCTCTCTCTCTCTCCCCTTAATAAGGTGATCAATGGCAATGGAGAAGCCTTGTTAAAACAAAAAGGTCACTTTTCTCTTGAAGCTGACTGGATTACTGGGCGCTAGTGATGACCATTTCAGGAAACAGAAATTCTTGAGACCACCTTATTTTTTTAACTATTGGGAAAAATTAACGCACACAGACGCACAAACCAGTGTATACACACACACACACACACACACACACACACATATATATATATATATATATATATATAAAATATATGTATATATACTTATATATACATATATTTATGTATATGTATCTATCTATAATAATAATTTCCAAGTTGATCTTGTCCTCCCAGGTGAAATTTTCTAGAAAGCTTTATTGCCACGAAAATAGCATTTTTTTTAAAGAAATAAATGTAAATGTAGCGAAAAATCATCATCATCGTATCCTTTTCCCTCGTCGTCGGGAGGAGATATCTATCTATCTATCTATCTATCTATCTATCTATCTATCTATATGTATATATATACATATATATAGATATATAAATATATGTAGATATACATATATATATACATATATATATATATATATATATATATATATATATATATATATATATATATATATATATATATATATATATATATATGTATATAATATATATATATATATATATATATATATATATATATATATATATATATATATATATACATGTATATAATATATATACATATATGATATATATATATATATATATATATATATATATATATATATATATATATATATATATATATATATATATATATATACATATATACTGTATATATTTATATATATATGTATGTGTATGTATATATACATATATATATATATATATATATACATATATATATATATATATATATATATATATATATATATATAATATATATATATATATATATATATATATATATATATATATATATATATATATATATATATATATATATATATATATATATATATATATATATATATATATATATATATATATATATATATATATATATATATATATATATATATATATATATATATATATATATATATATATATATATATATATATATATATATATATATATATATATATATATATATATATATATATATATATATATATATATATATATATATATATATATATATATATATATATATAAATATATATATATATATATATATATATATATATATATATATATATATATATATATATATATATAAATATACATATATATATATATATATATATATATATATATATATATATATATATATATATATATATATATATATATATATATATATATTTCTCCCGGCGACGAGAGAAAAAGGATACGATGATGATTTTTCACTAAATTTTTAATTTCTTTTTTTTTTTTAAATATTGATGTTTTCGTGGCAATAAAGCTTTCAAGAAAATTTCATACCTTCTGCTGCAAGAAAGAATCATTGTCGCCTGGCGCCGTAATATCTTCGTGTTTTTCCTGCAGTCGTTTTAGAATTCTTCAGCTCATGCGTATAGTGCCATCACTCAATAGGTGCACTGACACCAAGGACTACAGTGGCCATCTCAGGGATCCTCCAGGAAGACGTCTTGAAGCCTTCAGAGACAGCATGTGAGCAAAGAAGGCGAAGTTTATGGTTAAAATGAACTGGATGACGAAGCAGATCGACTAAAAGAGATTTTCAAGAGGAAAAGTACATCACGAGAATGGCAGATAGCTTCAGTCTGTAATTGTTTACTGCTGAAAATATGGACTACTTCATGGAGCAGTATGAAGTCGAGGTTCCCGCCTTCTGCGATTATTCGGCACCTCTACAGTCGTATTGTCACTCACGGACGCAAGCTCTTCATTCGAAATAAGGAAGGAAATAATCAAGAAGAGAGGAAGACAGTGGAACGGAGGAACTGAAGAATTTATACGAAATAAAAGGTAGAGAACTTGAGGTGTTTTCTAAGCTGATTGAGAGGGGATTTTGGATGCCCAAAATTACCGCTTGGAGCAGTTCTTCGCTCGAAATAAGAAAGAGAAGGAACAAAAAGAGACGACATCGGCGTGGAGGTATACTGAAGAATGCTGACGAAGAATAAAGTAGATAACCTGAGGTGTTAGAAACTACTTCAAAGATTTTGGATTCACAGAATTACTTTTCGGAGAAGCAAGGAAGAATTGAAGGGATGATCAATATCGTCAGTAAGAGGGAATCTCATAAGTTAATAGAAGACGACTCCTTAAAGCAAAGAAGCTGTTTATGTGCCAGAAAAAGAACTCCAAGTAATGGTTATCGCGATGTTGAAATGATCTAAAACCTTCGAGATTTTCCTTGAAGACATTTTGAATCCTTCAGTCCTCCGGCTATTGGAAGGACGAGAGAAATGCCATTCGCGCATGCGCCGAGCTTCAAAGTGTCCAAGAACAATCTCCGAGATGCTTCAAATCGTCTGGAAGCCTTCGGAGACAGAAAGTGTCAGTTTTGAAAAGTAGGGTAAGAGAAAGCAAAGAGTATTGGTGAGGGGGAAGGGTCCGACCCAGAGGCCGCTTCCTTCCTCCAGGAAGCAGCCTATGGGTCTGACCTTCCCATGGAAAGGGCCCAAGCCCTTTGGGATTGGCCCCAAAAGCCTACAAGGCTTGCCAGTCTTTTGAGGGTAGCCTTGAAGGGAAGGGTCCGATCCAGAGGCTGCTTCCTCGGAAGAAGGCAGGTATCCTGTCAGGCTGGGAAGCAGGCCTGGGAGGGCCCAAGAACTTCAAGGATGAGGCCTAAAGTCCTCCTAGGCTGGCCAGTCTCTTGAGGGCAGCCTTGAAGGGAAGGGTCTGACCCAGAGGCTGCTTCCTCGGAGGAAGGCAGGTATCCTGCCAGGCTGGGGAAGCAGGCCTGGAGAGGGCCCAAGAACTTCAAGGATGAGGCCCAAAGTCCTCCAAGGCTGGCCAGTCTCTTGAGGTCAGCCTTGAAGGGAAGGTTCGACCCAGAGACTGCTTCCTCCGAAGAAGGCAGGTATCCTGCCAGGCTGGGGAAGCAGGCCTGGAGAGGGCCCAAGAACTTCAAGGATGAGGCCCAAAGTCCTCCAAGGATGGCCAGTCTCTTAAGGGCAGCCTTGAAGGAAGGGTCTGACCCAGAGGCTGCTTCCTCGGAGGAAGGCAGGTATCCTGCCAGGCTGGGGAAGCGGGCCTGGAGAGGGCCCAAGAACTTCAAGGATGAGACCCAAAGTCCTCCAAGGATGGCCAGTCTTTTTCAGGGCAGCCTTGAAGGGGGAAGGGTCCGACCCAGAGGCTGCTTCCTCGGAGGAAGGTAGGTATCCTGCCAGGCTGGGGAAGCAGGCCTGGAGAGGGCCCAAGAACTTCAGGATGAGGACCAAAGTCCTCCAAGGACTGCCAGTCTCTTAAGGGCAGCCTTGAAGGGAAGGGTCTGACCCAGAGGCTGCTTCCTTGGAGGAAGGCAGGTATCCTGCCAGGCTGGGGAAGCGGGCCTGGAGAGGGCCCAAGAACTTCAAGGATGAGACCCAAAGTCCTCCAGGATGGCCAGTCTCTTGAGGGCAGCCTTGAAGGGAAGGGTCCGACCCAGAGGCTGCTTCCTCGGAGGAAGGCAGGTATCCTGCCAGGCTGGGAAGCAGGCCTGGAGAGGGTCCAAGAACTTCAAGGATGAGGCCCAAAGTCCTCCTAGGCTGGCCAGTCTCTTAAGGATAGCCTTGAAGGGAAGGGTCTGACCCAGAGGTTGCTTCCTCGGAGGAAGGCAGGTATCCTGCCAGGCTGGGGAAGCGGGCCTGGAGAGGGACCAAGAACTTCAAGGATGAGACCCAAAGTCCTCCAAGGCTGGCCAGTCTCTTGAGGGCAGCCTTGAAGGGATGGGTGGGCAGCCTTGAAGGGATGGGTCCGACCCAGAGGCTGCTTCCTCGGAGGAAGGCAGGTATCCTGCCAGGCTGGGGAAGCAGGCCTGGAGAGGGCCCAAGAACTTCAAGGATGAGGCCCAAAGTCCTCCAAGGATGGACAGTCTCTTAAGGGCAGCCTTGAAGGGAAGGGTCTGACCCAGAGGCTGCTTCCCTCGGAGGAAGGCAGGTATCCTGCCAGGCTGGGGAAGCGGGCCTGGAGAGGGCCCAAGAACTTCAAGGATGAGACCCAAAGTCCTCCAAGGCTGGCCAGTCTCTTGAGGGCAGCCTTGAAGGGAAGGGTCCGACCCAGAGGCTGCTTCTCGGAGGAAGGCAGGTATCCTGCCAGGCTGGGGAAGCAGGCCTGGAGAGGCCCAAGAACTTCAAGGATGAGGCCCAAAGGCCTCCAAGACTGGCCAGTCTCTTAATCCTATCTGGTGCAAGTTGGGTCTGGGCAGACCCACCCTACGGGATTTTTTTTAATTTTTAGATAATTTTATTTAATAATCGTTTTAGTTGATTCTATGATTACCAAAATATGGGAAATTATTAATTATT
The DNA here is from genome assembly GCF_040412425.1 of Macrobrachium rosenbergii. Taxonomy (NCBI): domain Eukaryota; kingdom Metazoa; phylum Arthropoda; class Malacostraca; order Decapoda; family Palaemonidae; genus Macrobrachium; species Macrobrachium rosenbergii. The sequence continues at coordinate 39,089,043 of NC_089786.1, forward strand.
TTAATTTTCATTAGCCCTTTGATTACGGCCGAGATGAGACCTCACACTTACCACAATCCGGAGGGTTTTCAGACGGTAGTCACCCGTAGCATGCTACCAGACGCACGAAATCGTAAACAATCATTGTAATAGCGTTTGTATTTGTTGTTTTGCTGCAAATTAACCTGTTTTATTTATATGATAATATTGTGATAGTAGCGATCCGTGATATAGATATTATGCAATTAATGTAATAACACAAATAAATAAGCTGCCAGTAATAAAGGAATATTCCAAAATCGGCAATTATTCCAACGGTCACGCCAACCAAATTCGACAAAGTGGAAGGTACAGCGAGCTGAAAACAAAGCGGGTCATTTCTGTCAAAGCACACGTGCATCTCAATATCACCTACATACATACATACAGTATATGTAAACACACATACATTACTGCATCTATATATATATATATATATATATATATATATATATATATATATATATATATATATATATATATATATATATATATATTTATATATATATATATATATATATATATATATATATATATATATATATATATATATATATATATATATATATATATATATGAATCCATGACAACAGCAACAATGATTACACGACACAACAATACATTTTGGACACTAGCGAATATGGACATTTGGAAGGTGACAATCGTATTTCCATGGCTGAGACGTGGGTGGTACGTGAGATGCCGGAATCCTTTTGATGGAAATGACCGGTTGTTGTTTTCTGCTCTTGCTTACCTTCCACCTGTGTTGAGTTTGGTGGCCTGAACGCTGGAATACTACCTTGGGAATAGGGCCTGGGATTATCCCTTGTCCTTCGGACAGATTCCAATTCAATGTTTGATTGACGATGGCGGTCAAAAGTCAGGGGAAAGTGGAAACAACCTCCTTGAATGGAAATCGTATTAGCCGCAAGTAAAAAGGATGTTCCAGAATCCGCATTTGTCAATGAAACAAGGAATTGAGACTGCCAGGGCTTGGGATAATCCCGGGGCCCATTTTCAAGCTAATATTCCAACGGTCACGCCCACCAAATTCGACAAAGGTGGAGGGTACAGCGGCTGAAAAACAGCAGTTCATTTCTGTCAACAGGACACGTGCATCTGAAATGCCACCTACGCGTCGTCTGTCACACTTGCATGTGACATGTAAACACAATTGCCACCTCGCCACATTCACTAGGGATCAATATTATAAATCACATTGCTGATCAAAATGTGTAATTGTGTGTGTGTGTATGTGTATGTATATATATACTATATATGTATGTATATATATATATATATATATATATATATATATATATATATATATATATATATATATATATATATATATATATATATATATATATATATATATATATATAATTGACTATATATACATGTGTGAGTACTTATATATATATATATATATATATATATATATATATATATATATATATATATATATATATATATATATATATATATATATATATATATATATATATATATATATATGAAGGCAATGCCCGAAGAAAAGAGAAACGAGTCTGCTAAGTAAAGGACAATACGTCGAAAAGCCTTGCAATACTCTGTTGCTTCTCTTTCCTTCGTGGAATTGTCTTTATTTATATATTCATCACGTTCCATATTCTCGTGATTCAGTTATATATATATATATATATATATATATATATATATATATATATATATATATATATATATATATATATATATATATATATATATATATATATATATATATATGTGTGTGTGTGTGTGTGTGTGTGTAATATATATACAATTAATTACATATATATGAGTGTATATATATGTATATATGTTTGTGTGTGTGTGTATGTAAAATACAAACACATACTCACACCTATCCCTTATAAAAATAAAAAATTGGATAAATTCCTGTTACAAAAATGATTAGCCACATATGAACTGTATATATATATATATATATATATATATATATATATATATATATATATATATATATATATATATATATATATATATATATATATACTGTATATATATATAATATATATATATATATATATATATATATATATATATATATATATATATATATATATATATATATTATATATATTATATATATTATATATATATATATATATATATATATATATATATATATATATATATATATATTTAATCACTAACATTTTGGAATTTGTTCAATTGTTTTTGAACCAATATTCAGGGGAAGTTGTAGGGTTTTGTAGATCATTTTATTCTGTTATAATTTTCTACAGATATTTTTCTTTTCCTTCAATTATTCTAGTGGTACCTGTTTACTTACATCTTATTTTTGAGAAACATCTAATGAAAATGTCAGCAAATGCAGCATGAAAGTTGGGTATTGTTCTTAAGTCCTCATATACTTATATGAGTGATTAAATCAGTGCAACATTTTTTAGGTAATTTGTCCTTCCTTTACTAGGATACTGTTCTCCGGGAGATGTCTGCTTCTGCCAGAGATTTATATCTTTAGAGTGGTTCGAGGTGGAAGGTTTCTTTGGCAGCTATGCCTTGGACTATAGACGGATGGTCTCTTGTTTGTCACTTTTCATAAGTTGTATTTTGACATATCTTTCACATTCTCAGTTGATCCCTGATCCCTGTTCCTGCCGAGAGCAACCAGATTCGCTGAACAGCAGCATTAATGTGCAGTAAATGTACCTCGCCTTCGAACTTTTCAGTTCCAGGGGACCTTTATTCCTCACGCCTTACGACTGTGGAACAGCCTCTTTACTGAGGATGTGTTGCAAACGGAACTTCAAAAGTTCAAGTGAATGTAATGCATTACTACCCTTATGCAATACATCTTGTATTTAATACTTTGTTTACATTTTTATTTATTTATTGTTAGTACATCTGTTTTCTAATAACTGATCTCCTCTTTCTGTATTTCCTACTACCTTCTGTTATTTCACTCGAATGAACACCATTTTCTTAGTATGCTTGAATTTCAAGTTAGTTACCCTTGTGGGCTTGTTTCAAATGGATAGTGTTCATCTTCTGAATAATAATAATAATAATAATAATAATAATAATAATAATAATAACAACAACATTGTCTATATTCATTAATCTCATGGTAACGGTTATTATATTGTTATTATTATTCTCATATATCATAAATCATCAATACCATGATTATCAGATTTACATTACATCCGACTCATTTTATATTTTATGATATCCAGTCTTCAAAGGACAGAAAAGGAACATTAAACGCAAAATAGTAATTTACTCTCTCTCTCTCTCTCTCTCTCTCTCTCTCTCTCTCTCTCTCTCTCTCTCTCTCTCTCACTAAAGACTAAAGCCATAATTTGATGAAGAAAATTATAATACGGATGAATTTCAACATTTATTTTTTACAAAAATCTTTTGCTGTAGATAAAAATCAAAATCAGAAAATGTATAAACACATAAGACTCAATATGATTGGAAGAAGCTTTTATGACATAAGTTGAATGAAATCAAACAATGTGAATAACAAATGGTTATGAATCTGAATATTTAATAAGCTGAACATAATAATCTTGACAAAACTTTTACGACAGAATTCTAGTAATTCAGAAGTGTGTGGTATTCTCTGAAACAAGGAGCGACACATAGTCCTACATTGCAGTCTTTACACATGAAATATGTCTGCTGGCCTTTCTTGGGCCTACGGGATGTATGCGAGCACACACGACATCTTAGTCTAGGTCGCAGTTGTTTTTCTGTTGAGGGAACTGGATCAGGAAAGTGTCTTTCTGTTAGCCGCCTTGGCTGCGTTATTACGGTGCGGGTAATTATCTTGTTAGGTGCTGGAGGGTACCTTTCAATCAACTGCAGAACGACTGACTTAGAAAACTGTAAATATGACCCTTTCTTGCCAGTAACAAATCCATGCAAGTGATGACAGTTTACTAGTATCATATCAAGCAGACGGAAAAATAGTTTTATGTACCATCTCGTGGTTTTACGGATACACTTCACAGAACTAATAAGCATGTCGTTCTTGTCCACAATCCGCATTTTCTTATTATAGTCAACAACGCATGCAAGTTTTTGCACAAATTCCCCTGGTCGACACCTTTTTCACAGTCTACCATTATATTTTCATGTACTGAAGATAACATATACACTGTCCTGTTATCCTGCCATTTTAAACCTAATATTCCATTGCAGTTTTGAGACGAAATCTCAGATTTGTTCACATCAGGAAATTTAGGCATAAATTTCCTATTTTTCCGGACTGTTCCACATGCTCCTGTTTCGTTGTCGCCCAAATACTTGAGCAGTTTTGGGCTGGAATACCAATTATCGAAATACAGGATGTGATGTTTTCCGAGATGCGAGGCCATAAATGTTTTTACCACAGAACCAGATACCCCTAGATCCTCATCTACCAATATCTCTGTATCTTTTCCAGTATAGATTATAAAATCGACAATATAATCCGTTTTGGCAGCACAAAGTTCAAATATTTTCACTCCAAATCGACTTCTTTTATCTGGAATGTACTGCTTGAAACTTAGCCTTCCCTTCCATAACATTAAACTTTCATCTATGCATAAATCCTGGAAAGGTTGAAATTTTTCCGGAATTTTCTACGCACACTGTCGAGCACGGGTTTAATTTTTTTAGTTTATTATCTGGGCTTGTTTCCTATGAATTATCAACGAAATGTAGAACCCGTAGAATTTGAAGAAATCTGTCCCTTGCCATCAGCCTTCTCACTCCTTTTGTCTCGAATGTCTCAAGCGTAGTCCAGTAATCTACGATGCGATGTTTACTTATATGCGACATGATCATAATCACACAAAGGAACCGTATCATTTCCTCCACAGTAACCTGAGCAAATTTTCGCAAATACTTTGGCACTGCATCTCCTAGCGTATCAACAAGGAATCTCTGATAACGGTTTGTCTCTTCAGCAATCAGCCCCACAAATTCGTTGTCGAAAAATTAAAAAAAAATAGTCTACTTCCTTTGAATTTTCATTCACATTACATTTCGACGTAATGCCACTGCCACTGCTGTCAAATATGAAATCTCTGGGCTGAAATTGCTGGCAGCCCACTCCCACTCATCACCTGGGTCACTTCGCTGTCTCCGCCTTCTTTTGACACCTTGGCTTTCATTTGTAGGTGGCAGATTTTCGTCATTTTCACTGTCGGTTGATATTTCATCACTGTCTCTTGTACCAGGACCATAATTATCCATTTCATTTCCTTCTAAATCCGATTCATTTTCATATCCAGAAAATGAGTCGAGAAGGTCTATAAAATAGTTATCCTCGTCGAGAGCTCTTCTCTCGATCTGCCGGCGGTCAACTCGAGGATGTCGTACCCTTGACCGGTCCTCCTGTGACATCTTGATGAAGACTAATGAATTTTAGGGAAACACGTGAATTTATATGAATTCACTGTATGGCAACTGACAGACTGTTACCATATCAAGAAAAAGAGGCCAGTATTTCAATCATCAGTCCTTCACATAAAAGGAAATTACCGGTGCTCGTATACAACACAACAGTGTTCCGGGCCAGTTTATTAAATGCGTCGTATACGTTACAACCGAAATCAAAGGGTTAAAGGACAAATTGTTAAAGCATATAACAAAGAATTTTGGTAACATTGAAAGCGATGTATTCTAGATGTAAATGTACGTAGTTCGAGATTTGTTGTAATCTTTTGTAAATAATTTATTGAATAAAAACTTAAAGAAAAGACAATTACTCTTATCTGTTATCTCTTCCTCCCTTTTTCTCCGCCATCTTCATAAATCGACTGATGACAAATCTGGTGTGTCTGACTGAAAAGGCAGCTGTGCGATAACTTATCGTTACCTTCCTCTACTCGGTTCCATTTGTTTTCTTTTTTGACAAAACGGAGAAAGACTCATGTATAGGCGTTATATGACCTCTCCACCATTTAATAGTTCCTAAAAGGCCTTCATTTAGACTTCTATTTTGATGGAAAGCTTCTGCGTTTCTGGTCTGCTCTTAGACCTACGCGAAACCTTTCGTTGTATAGATAATTGAAGAAACAATGTCGGCAAATAATATCATGGAATCTCATGTCATGTGAAATGGATTCTGTACATGTGACTGAGAGCCGGGCTTAAATGTCTGATGGAGGTCAGCATTTTCAAAGGAGCAACCTCTACATTCGGTAATGTCTCGAAATAACATTTCTACAAACCGGATCTCCCTCTTCCCTCCAGGAACTCCCTCATAGTAAGATGGTATAAGGAGTAAAAGGAGTTCAGGGGAAACTTAAAATACAGAACTTACTTGCAATGATAATGAATCTAAAGCATTTATGCGTCTCATTACTTTGTTACCACGTAGATAAGGAATCTCAAGACACTGTCATATCTTAAGCGTGTTACACACACCACCCAAGTGATGTGATGAGAACAATGTGAGAACGCATATGCAAAATATGTTACCATTTACCATATTCATATATTTTTAAAATACTGAAGTTATTGTTTACGATTTTATTTTTAATCAAGTTCCAGTGACCTCTGTATCATCCCTAGTATATAGTCTGTATCGTCAAACCGATTTTATGTGACAATAACTGGTTACAAGTGCGCTTTAAGTTTCTGTGAAATAGCGTGAATGAGAGACTGGCGGGAGGATTCATGGGGAGACGTTGCCTGAATAAGTACCCCGATTTTGCACTTTTATAATAAATCGAGAAAATGTAAGACCATCGAGCCTCATTTCATATACCACCTATAACATATATATCTACACACACAGACGCACACGCACACACACAAAATATATATATATATATATATATATATATATATATATATATATATATATATATATATATATATATATATATATATATATATATATATATATATATATATATATATATATGTATATGTATATATATGCCGATTAGTAGTTTATGGAACGAGCTCTACGATTAGGTTAGGCGCCACTACATACACAAACACACACACACAAGGTTGATTGTCGGCCCCTTTCTTCACCCCACTTGTAACTCATCAACGTTGAGCGTTGTCCAGTTACATAACTGACTACATAGGTCAAGAGAAGAACATACTGTAGATCTTGAGACGCATTGTTGGGTTAATTTCTCCCGAAGTAATTCTTTGTGTCAATGATCATCAAAGTCTCTTATTCACTCTTCCGATCTCCTCGCAAAACACTCACTCAGACACGGTGTTAAGATAAGTGCTCCTCAAACTGTAATTTTCGCAAATTTTTACGTATACTTCTAATATTTTCGTTTTTCCAACATTTGACCATCGTTAACAAGTTAGACGTAAACGGAAACTTGAATTGCCCGCATAAAAGATTTATAGAAAAGTAATGATAAAAATTCCTTGGCGCGTCTCCTCCGTAGCATGTTTTTGGTAAGAAATTCCTCCGCATCAAATACTCGTACAATCAAGCGAGCACCAAACTCAAATTCTCTTTTGCAATTCAGATTGCCTGTTTGCGCCTTCCATCACCCGGGTCCTTTTTGAGACTAAAGCTGCCAGCAGTAAGAGCGTTCTTTTATCTTTGTGTATTTATTTATTTATTTATTTATTTTTATTTATTTTTTTATTTATTTATTTATTTTGCAATCTCGGTTCTCCCTCATGTCTTATATGACTGAATTCCATCTTATCCCAGACAACTGTGACTCCAGTCTAGCATTGAGTTACGAGATTTGATATGAATAAGTTTATGACTCAACATTGTTTTTTTTTTTTTTTTTGGAATTCATAATTATATCAGCATCGCTGAAAAGAGTTGTGGATTATTGCAGGGTTCTTCAAACTTTTTCTGCCATGGCCCAGATTTTACTATGACATCGTTCCCACGACCCATACAGAAAAATATTGTACAAATGACCAGAAATATCAGAGAATACAAGGATAAAAACTGAAACGCAATAATTATGTTAAAAAGGCATTATAATCAGAATTATATATATATATATATATATATATATATATATATATATATATATATATATATACATATTTATATATATATATTTATATATATATATATATATATATATATATATATATATATATATATATATATATATATATATATATATATATATATATATATATATATATATATATATATATATATATATATATATATATATATATATATATATATATATATATATATATATATATATATATATATATATATATATATATATATATATATATATATATATATATATATATATATATATATATATATATATATATATATATATATATATATATATATATATATATATATATATATATATGTATATATATATATATATATATATATATATATATATATATATATATATATATATATATATATATATATATATATATATATATATATATATATATATATATATATATATATATATATATATATATATATATATATATATATATATATATATATATATATATATATATATATATATATATATATATATATATATATATATATACTGTGCGTGTGTGTATGCAAACATAGAATAATTTCCACTTATTTGCAATTAGGCTTATCTATTTAGTGACATGGGTGGGCTTGCTTGTGTGTTGTTATCCTGGACAGTTTGGCTTGTAGGAAGATAGGGCGACATGCATATCAATGGTGGCATCATGGCGATTTCTTTCCTTTGACTTTCAACTTGGTTAAGACTGAGAAACCAGCCTCACACATATACGTGGTTGTAAAAGGTAGCAAGAGAATGACACTTTCTTTACTCTAGGTGGGATAGTCCTTGGAAAGGCTTAGCCAAAAAGAAAAGAATGTTGATGTCTTGTGCCTCATTCTTAATGAGTTATTACTAGTTAGCCGGACTAACTCATCATACTCACTAGGTGTTAAGTTTAATTCCACAACTGATTCTGGGTTTCCAAATACAAACGGATCTTTTACCCAGTATTTTTCTTTTTAAATGGATAGTTTTTTCTTCTGGAAAATACTGCTCAAAGCTGGCTGACAGAGACTGAATGTGTAAGTCTATATCTTTTTTTTATTTTCTGCATACATTCTTGATTTCAATGGTTTTCCTCAATATGTTGTAAAAGCGTGGGGAACATGTAGTGAACAGGTTAGTCTGTTTTAACCCTTGCTTGCCAAATCTTTGGTGATTTCTTAAATGCCTGTACTTCCTCAGTATGTTTGAATATGTCATTCTCTTTTCATTGTAGTTTTAGATTAAGTTCATTGAGCTTTGAGAAAATGTCTGCTGAATATGATAGCTGTGCAAGCCATTCATCCCTGATAAATAGCTCTGCCATTGGAGACTTCTTTTCAAGAAGGAATTTATGTATCTCCATCCTTAATTCATATATCCTGGTTAGAACTCTTCCTCGGGATAGCCAGCTGACTTTAGTATGGTACAACAAGTGTGACTGATCAGCTCCCATTTCACAGCAAAGTTGTTCGAACAAACGGCTATTCAATGAACTTCCTTTGATAAGATTGACGAGTTTTACAGCTTCATTTAGAACATTTTTCAAGCTGGCAGGGATTCCTTTTGCAGCCAAAGCTTCACGATGAATGAAACAATGATTCCAAGTTGCATAGTTACCTGCAACCCCTGATATCTTGCTCACAACACCACTATTTTTTCCTGTCATATTTGCCACTCCATCTGTAGTGACGCCCTTGCAGTTTGCCCAGTTCAATTTATATTTTCCAGTTACGCAGTCATTCAAAACTCTGAAGATCTCTGACCCTGTTGTGTGTGTGTAGGTAAGGACAAGCAGCACAATATGTCCTCCAAGAATTCATCTTCCCATGGATATCTCACATAAACCAGGAGTGTTGCACAATTAGCTATATCAGTACTTTCATCCAGCTGGAGAGCACATTCTTCAACAGCCTGGAGGCGTGAAACCAACTGAAATTCAAAATCTTCTGCAATATTCCTAATCTTCCGAGATACTGTTGTGTCACTGACAGGGACACATTTAATCTTCTCTGCTGATTTCTCATCAAGCACTGTAGCTACTATTTCTAATGTAGCTGGAAGGATAAGTTTTTCACCATAAATATATGGCACTTTCTCTTTTGCTATTCGATAAGCAACTAGATAAGAAGCCAGTTGCAATTTACCGTTGTGAGTGGTTGATTTACTAAGGATTTTCACTGGTAAATTCAATTGTTCTTTTTTCTTTGAGAAAAATCTATTGATTTTCCAACTAGTTCAACATGTTTCAATTCAAGGTGCCTCTTTAATTTTGAAGGCCTTATACTTTCATTTGCAAGAACTTCATTGCCAAATAACACACTGTGGCCGCAGTTCTTGTTTATCCTTTTCATACTTAATAAATCCACACTTCAAGAATTTTTCACTGTATTGCCTTAGCCATAATTTCTTCTTAGCAGAAAGCTCAGAACAGGGCACAGTCAGCGATGATGCCTCGCCCATACCGGTAAGAGACATAGCAGGCTTCTCTGTCGTTGAGTTCGTCTGTTTGTCTTTCTCGCCTGAACAAGCAGGTTTTGGTGCCTGAGTAGCAATGACACCCTTTCTAATAACAAATCGATCCATTTGATACGAGTGTGGTTGCATGAACTGTTATATAAATGAAGGAGACTTCTGCACACTCCTAAAACTTAACTGTAACTAATCATGTTTTGTTTCAAATCTGTAAGTATGTATCGCAGGCTCACAGCTTACACATGCCATTCACGTTCGCCACCACACCGCCACTGCGCCACCCCCCTCTCTCGTCACTCCTCTCTCTCTCTCTCTCTCTCTCTCTCTCTCTCTCTCTCTCTCACGAAAATAGAAGTTCTGGTCATTATGATTAGACTCGGATATTCGTTAGGACTAGGTGGATCCATGTATGAATTCTTATTTATATCACTACCATGTACATAATAATTATTTTATTTATGTATTTATTTTTGTGAGCCTGCGACCCAGTTTGAAGACTTGGCGACCCAGTAATGGGTCGCGACCCGTAGTTTGAAGAACCCTGGATTATTGCACTAGATAAGTACATGTGTAATGAATTAACTATTAATATATATTTTAAGTTATAATTATCATAATAACAATAGTGACAATTGTTAACTAGTGATGGAGAGAAAGACAGAAACGAAGTGATACTTGGTGAAGGATGTTTATGAAAAATGTGTTTAGCTAATGACAACGTTTACATCAGAAGGTGTCGGTGCCAGAATGCTGTCAGTTTGCCTCTTAAGGGCCCAGTATTTATTTTATTCAAGGCTGTTGATGTTTTCTGTGTTTTTTCCACTAATATCCTTTTGAAGATTTATGTGTTTGTAAAATTGTATTTTTTGGCTTTTTTTTTTGCCTCTTGTTCGAGGATGAAGATGTGTTTGTGTGAGTTTCACACCGGGTCGGGTGTGGTTGATCCTGATGACTTATCACTTGCCTCTCGTACTTTAGGAGAGAGAGAGAGAGAGAGAGAGAGAGAGAGAGAGAGAGAGAGAGAGAGAGAGAGAGAGAGAGAGAGAGAGAGAGAGAGAGAGAGAGAGAGAGAGTGGGGCGGGGGGCTCCTGATTAGCTTGGAAATACGAGACTTAACTAAGCCATGACTTTCATTTAAGTGAACCAAGCTATTGATTACCAAACATAAGGATGAAAGTCCTTATATAATGGTGGTAGAGGCTCATCATCCACCCTCCGACGGAGTGCGGAGAAGCAAGATTACCGCCCTTCGAGAAAGATGTAAAATATTTGCCTTGTTTCTTGATACGGTAGTCCTCATAATTTGTTGGACCTAAAGACTCACCATTTACTTTTTCCTGACTGTCCCCTATGAAAAAACTAAAGTGCAGCTGGCAGGTATAGAAAATAATAAACTGAATATTGTTGGGGTGGTTAAGGGTCAGTACTGAGGTAAACATATTTGCACTGATGATTTCATTGTGGTAGATGTGATTCAGATGTTTCCTGTGGTAAATTCGGAATATCCGTCTGTGTCACAGAACAATGTTGTTATGTTCCAAGCGAAGAGTGGTGTTTAGTTAGATGGAAGTTTCTTAAGAGGTCTCATACCCTGAAAGATTGTTCTGATACTAAGAACTCAACTCAGGACAATCTTATTTACATTGAGGAACAAGTTGGTGTTTGGTCTATTTCAGAGATTAATGGAACAACTAAAGATAATACATATTTCTAAGTAATTGCTACTTTGACACAAGTCATTGAACCCAACACTCCATCTTACATTATTGTGATAGCTAAGATCTTACCTGGTTCAGAAATTGTTACTAAATGAATCAGTTAGATTTCATGGGTTATCTGCAACAGAGGTGGTTTACACTGTTGACAGTAAACATCAGGCAGTGATAAAAGTGTTTAATCATTTAAATAAGGACTTGATTGTTAATGAGAATGCACTCTTAATGGATGCTAAGATATTTCACCATGGAATTTTGTCTGTACCACAGGGTGACAATGTTCACTTAACAGATGATGGTATTTTAAAACCCATTATGGATAAGTTAGAAAAAGATATTCAGGAACTTAGCGTCAGGGGGAATTTTGCAGGATTATCAACAAAGTACCCTGAAGTATTTACTTACATTGGGAATTTGGGCTGCAGGTACCCCTCCCGGGACCCTCCAGGCAGACGCCACCAGAAATGTCAAACGAAGACCGACCAAGATGGCCGACCTCTGACATGTGGTTGCCAGAAACACAGACCAGGACAAGCTGTAGAAACAATGTTTATTATGTATTCTCGCCAGACACAGTCACCTATGCATACAAACACAACTTTGTACAAATATAAAAATTTCCTCCCAGTTGTATACCTTTCTTGCTCTCAGTTTAAATTTTACTTTTCTGCTTGCGATTGTTAATAACATGTCCAAAGTTTTGATTAATAAATCAGTATATACTTAGCCTCTCCACATCACTCACCTCACTGCCTCTACAATGGTGACCCCGTAGATGACCGACACTGCTAATACAGCCAGCACCAGCCCATCCAGTGACAATGCCACAGCATCTGCTTGCCACCCTTCACAACCCACACTCTAGAGGCCTGGTTCTTCGGAGTGGAGACCATCATCAGCTCTAAGAATTCCTGGGCCATCAAATCAGCCCCAAAGGTGTCAAGCCCCTCCTGACGAAGGTCCAAGCAATCACCAACTTCCCAAACCTGACAACAATAAAAGCAGTTCAGGAACTCACTGGTTCATTCCCAACCTTGCTGAAATAATGAGTCCTATATAAGAGTGGTTGAAAGGAAAACCTAAAAATTCATGTTGGTCTGAAAAACAAGATAAAGATTTCATATTAGTTGAAAAAGCAATCACCTCCGCTGCCACATTAATCTTTCCTTTACCCCATAGGTTCCTCACCCTAATGACAGATGTGATTAACACGGTGATGGGTGTGGTACTTGAGTAGGATGCAGACAATGGTTGTCGGATGCTAGCATTCTTCAGTAAGAAATTATCGCCAGCAGAACAGAAATACTCTATGTTCAACTGAGAGTTGCTGGCAGTCCACAGAGCCATCTGCCACTTCCGACACATGCTAGAAGAATGACAATTCATAGTGCAGTTGGACCATCAACCCCTGATCCACACTTTCACCAAAAGCAGAGATGGGTGGTCAGCAAGAAACTAGCGACACTCATCGACGATAACCGAACACTCCTGCACCATCAAATACTTAAAGGACTCCTCCAACAGCGCAGTAGATGCCCTTTCCCGAAACTCCATCAACACCATCCAGAACGGGATATCATATCCCAAAATAATATCTGCACAAAAGGATGACATGGACCTGCAGTGATTTCGGTGGGAGAACCCTGCCTTGAGGTGAAGTGACCAAGCCATCAACGATGAAGAGAAGACCATAACATGCAAAACAAGTACCGGATACCCTTGCCTATACTTACCATTGGGGTAGAGAAAGACAGCTTTCAACCTTGCCCACAACCTATCCCACCCATCAGGTCGATCCACCACCCGAATCGTGTCGGAGAGGTATGTCTGATGGAATATGAAGGTGGACACTAAAAAGTGGGCAAGAGAATGCCTCCCCTGCCAAACATCAAAAGTAACAAAGCACACAGAAACAGGGATAGGACAGTTCCAGACAACACAGCAATGACTGGCCCACATCCACTTCGACATTGTAGGCCCCCCACCCCTCCTCTGAGGGGTACAGATACCTTTTCACAGTAATTGACTGGAACACCAGATGGCCCTAGATAACACCTATCAAGTAACAGATGGCGGAAAACTGTGCGAGAGCCTTAATAAGCTGATATGGAGTTTCTAAGTACATTACCAGCAATAGAGGAGTAAACTTCACATCTACCTTACGGCACTCCCTTGCTGCTAGTCTTAGGACGATAAACAACACATGGCAACATACAACCCAGAAGCAAATGGCATGATAGAGTGGTTCCACCGATCTTTGAAAGCAGCACTGACGGCCAAATGCCAAGACTGGAGGCGGAAAAAAGAATTACCATGGATCTTATAGGGTGTAAGAACCTTCCCACATGCAGCATTCAATGTATCACCAGCCACCCCCTCTGACGTCCATAGAGCATTAAATAAAATAATGCCAGAGAAAACAACATACGCCACAGTCAGAAAAGTATACATCCTAGAAGAACTTGGTTGGGTGAGCCATGCATTCATCAGAGTAGATATCCATCAGCCCCCCATATCACCTGCCTACTTGGGTCCCCACAAAATCTTGCAACAAAGAGTCAAAGGATACCAAATGTCAGTGGATGGAAGAACAACCTGGGTATCAGTTGAAAGGCTGCGCCCAACATACCTGCCAGAAGTCAGACCTCTCACCTGTTCTCGCCTGAGCCTCCTCTTGTGGCGGCTGGGGGGGTGGGGGGGGAATACTGTAGGCACCCCGCTGGGTGCCCCCAGGCAGACACCACCAGAAACATCAAACGAAGACTGATCAAGAGGGCCGACCTCTGACATGTGATCGCCAGAAACACAGGCCAGGGACAAGCTGTAGAAACATAGTTTATTACGTATTCTCGTCAGACATAGTCGCCTATGCATAAAAATGCAACTGTGTACAAATGTAAAACCATTTCAGCCTTCAAGCCATATGTATCATATTGTCTTCCTTGGCATATTCATGAAAATAGTTATTTTTTTTCATGTGTGAGAAAACACACTTTTCCCATTTGTTTGTTTTTCTTGTTCTCAGTTTAAATGTTACTTTTCTGCTAGTGATTGTTAATAACATGTCCAAAGTTTTGATTAATAAATTAGTATACCTAGTCGCTGTATACCACTCGCCTCACTGCCTCTAATGAGACTAAACACCAGATATGGCTCAAAGATCCCAATAAAATAATATGTTCCAACTTATCGGCTTCCCATGAAGTTTCATTACGAGATATCAGAGGAGGTGAACAAAATTCTTGAGGAAGGTGTTATTACGAAATCTGTAAGTCCATATAACTTTCCATTGATTGTTGTCCCAAAAAAGGATTATATGTGGAGAGTTTGCGTTGATTTTCGCAAACTCAGTGAGGAGACAATTCCAGATAGATTTCCTGAACAATGTACTGATGATATTTTATCAATGCTAGGTCGATACTCTTATCTTACTTCATTAGACCTTCGGAGGGGCGTTCACCAAATTTCTTTGGAAGAGAGTAGTACAAAAAACACAGCTTTTCGTATCTCTAGGAGCATTTTGAATTCTTGAGGATGCCTTTTGGGTTGCGCTGTGCACCTATCACTTTTACATGGATGATTAATCTGGTTTTTGGTGATACACTAGGTGAAATTTATTTTATTTCTAAACCTCCCATAGAAATGGAAGAATCTTGTGAAACTATCTTTTCCCCCAAAAAGAAAAGATAAAATCAACGTACGTGGATATTTAATGGTGAAGGATAAAAACAGAAACGATTCTTTTTACTGGTGCTGTTAATTTCGTAAATCTGATAGATGTAAAGGCAGTTTTAAAATCTTAGTTGGCAGAAAAAGCGGACGATGTTGTAATATGGTTTGAAAATAATTACGTACTCGCACGAATAAGAAGGCATTTGTGTAATGGTGCTGTCGTTCTCCGTGCCCCACCATCATTTCCTCCTATTATTTATGTAGTCAGTACGCGCCTCCATGCAATTAGGATTTCCACGCACGCAAAATGCAGTAGAAGATAGATGGCTCAGGAGATAGGAAAACGCCATTGGAAGGACTCATATTGGGCTTTAATTTGTTGTTTAAACATTTGAGAGAAGCTAATATAGTTATGAAGAAGGACCATGATAAAATGGCGAAAATATATAAGCCAAAGGCTGTTGGTGATAGAGTATATGTGAAAATTAATGCCAGGAAAAGTTTAAACTACAAGTTAACTCCATTATTTAATGGTCTGTTCCAACTAATAGAATTGTTGATAGCGAACCATTTTAAGTTAAGAATTTAGCTAATCCCAATGATATAAGGTCTGTACATGTATCACAGGTCCGTGCTTAACAATGGTTCGAGGTTATATATTGGTTTTATATTATTATAGAATTGTATCATTAATGGCATTCTTATTGAATCGGTGAATGCTGGACTGCAATTACAAGTTGATTTTATTTTGCAGGTTCCACCATGAAATCTACTGTACTTACATAATTTTTGGAATCATGTTAATGTCTTACGCAGTCGCAATTCATTGGGAAAGTTCCTTGGAAAATTTTAAGTTGGGACCTGGTACTATAAATGAAAAGGACTTGACTTCTACTTGTATGCTAAGACCATAGTGACATCAGATGCAAATTTTCCTTACTAAGGAAAATATATTTAGACTGCATGATCACTTAGTACAGTTTCAGAATAGTTTGGAGTCAATAAAAAAGACATTTTTTCAGTGAACCACACTGGCCCTGGAATGCATATTTATGTTAGGGCAGAAGCTTTTTTGTTATGTTAACGACACGTTAACATGAAGGTTACTAAGCTTTTGCAGTGGTCTATCCCACATGATGTAGAAAGGAGAAATTCACTCCTGTTCGCTGCTCTTAGTGATTTAGGTTTAGTGGGTTCATTAGCTGGTATGGGTCTTGGAATAGCTAATTTAGCTAAGTTGAAACCACAGAAACCAGAATTAGACAAACTTGAACATGAACAAGACATAATTGTATCTTAGTTGAATAAGCAATTTCAGACCATTGGTAAATTTGTAGAAGAATTAAATGATCCTATAAATCTCTGCAAGATTTAGGGGGACGCTGTTATTGGTAACGGCTTTGTCTTATTACGACATGAAAATTTCAAAGATGTATGATAGGATAATATCTATTGAGAAGAAAACTAGGGATTACATTGAAGCTGTAACTTTAGCAGTCAAAGTTTGTCTCCACATTTCATGCCTATTAAAGATTATATGAAGAAAGTTTATACTGCTTGTGGCCGAATGGGTTGGAAACCAGTGGTAGAAACTTGCAGGCTCGAACTTTACTGTAGTTTAATTTCTGTTAAGGTAGAGAATGGTAAAATTTTATTCTTGATTCCTTTTCATCCTTCTGATCCATTTGAGTTGCACGTACTGCTGTACAACCCTTTCCCACTAGGTTTGAGGCATTAGTTTTGTTATTTAGGCCTGAAATCGGCTACACTTTGGTATTTGACGAAGACAAATACAACTGAATTGCGTGCTGTCCTTGAATTCTAAAGCATGCCCAATAGACTTATTTGTTTTCCAAGACATTATTAGTTGTTCTTGTATCTTACAATTAGTCCTGAACGGAACTTTCACCTGGAATATGGGCTGATTTCTGGATCGTTTTCGTGATTTTGAGAAGGACGCATATAGTTACAGGCTGGGTAATTCGTCCATGGTGATCTACAAACATGAGGGGTTTGACGTGTCCTATAAGGCTCGCAGCACTATCATGATTATGATAACGATAAGAATGTAGCTTCACAATGGATTTTGCTGCGAGTCAGAGCGAACCAAAATAAGAGTTTTTCTAGATGCTATTAGTTAATGCTACATGAATCTCACTTGTCTGAAGAATGAATATACTGCCCGAATCAAGAGAGAGAGAGAGAGAGAGAGAGAGAGAGAGAGAGAGAGAGAGAGAGAGAGAGAGAGAGAGCTTCAAAAGCAACAAACGTAATTTCTAACGAAATCAGAAACGACGAGACAAACGGAATATTCCATCAGACTTCATTTACAGCTCCAAATGGCATCGCTCTAGGGAGAGTTTGTTTATGCCCCGGATAGGAAGCTAATTAGTCGTAATTTGTCATTTTCCAAAGTAATATTCTAGAGAGAGAGAAAGAGAGAGAGAGAGAGAGAGAGGTTATAACTTCTTTCTCTGCACAATCAGCATATACCCACTTGCCAAGCACTTTAAAAGAGAACACAGATACAGAGACAGACGGAGAAATGAGGTTTATAAGCATATCACAGAACTTTATTTAAGGACAGCCAACCAAGAAACATGATATATCAACCACTTTCCTTTAAAGGCACTGTCGCTACTATTTTGCAATATGTGTCCATGCTAAAAGCACTAAATTTCCTTTGAATTCCTGTTTTCTCTAGCATATTTCTGAAACCAGTGAGAAAAAGAGAGAGAGAGAGAGAGAGAGAGAGAGAGAGAGAGAGAGAGAGAGAGAGAGAGAGAGAGAGAGAGTATAAGAATTGATTTATGATGTGGAAACATCATCGGAGAACACTTAAATATAAATATATTTAAATATAAATATATATAGTGAAAAAGATCTTGGTATTCGTCGTGATCGTACATTCACAATACTCATTGCGACCAAAGGGAAATTATTTAGTTTTACCAGGTGTAGATGTGGGTGTGGATATTTCTGTACATTTTATGGCAAACTTTTTTTCCTCTCACCTCGAAACTCCTGTTTTACTATCGCACCTTTGTTACGAAGGCAAATGAGAGACGGGAAACCCAGACTCTGTTAGATGAAATTTTGTTTTCCTTTTCAAGAATCTTTTTTTTTTTAGCCTTCCTTTCTCCACTTTTTCTTCATGATTTTTTGTGTATGTGTTAATGAGAGAGAGAGAGAGAGAGAGAGAGAGAGAGAGAGAGAGAGAGAGAGAGATAACTGAACTTCATAAGCAGGTGTATAATCTCAATAAGGCCTAATAAAAAAAAAAGCAAATGTACTCAAACGTAAGTTTTTCTTTTCCTTCAGAGCAGATAATTGCCCAAGCCAAAAGACCTTCGGGATAAATGGCTGCGGTTAAATAATTTACTCATTTTCGTGTACTTCAGATGTTGTAATCCGCACATATGAAAATAGAGACCAATGGAATATCCCCATTCACCTAAACCAAAAAGTTAAGGAGCAAAAATAATAATAAAAAAAAGGACTTATCCCAAAGCAAAGTTGAGAGCAATGGAAAAGCTCCATAATAAGTAAAATGTTATAGTTTTCCCAATACCTTTATCGCTATTAAGATTAAAAGATGTGTTTTCAAAACCCTTCGGTTTTAAGAACTAGTCACGTTAGCGTTGAAATAAAATTGACTTTTATTTAGTACTTCTATTTGAACGATCTGTTGGTTTGTCGCAATACCATTGGCAGAACTTTAATAAGAAACAGACCTGTCTATATACGACAAAGGGGTAGTGTACAGAATTCCTCGTGAGTGCAATAAATTTTATATTGGACAATCAGCAGAAGCTGTTGAGAAACGAATTGCACAGCATAAGTATGGTATCGCTACTGATCAGAGAAACAATTAGTAAACTTGTTAGAGAATGCGTTTATCCAATTCATTGGTCTAAGGCAGGAATATTGTTCAGAAACAATAATTCTGTCGATATAAGTCTAATAGAAACGGCATGTATTCAATATAGTGAAAACAAAAACTTTAATGGCAGTACAGGTATATTGAAGACAGACCAGCTCTTTCTACATATGAAAAATCAATAAAAAATTTGTAATATATAGACTTAGGTATTCACTCAGTTACCTATTTAGCCTCATTAAGCTGTAAACCTTTTCTGTTGGACGAACTATATAGTACTACTAAGATGCATGAAACAACACTGAGGATATTATGAACAGTCCTATTCTGAAAAATCTACATTTTTTAAGTGCCGTCTGATAAAGACGTATTTGCTTATTTAATTAGTAAAACTTAGAAATTATATATATATATATATATATATATATATATATATATATATATATATATATATATATATATATATATATATATATATATATATATATATATATATATATATATATATATATATATATATACATATATAATTGTGTAGAATCTTCCGTTAACTTATTTTACCAGTAATCTGATTTTCTCACATAAAATTATCATTTCAAAAATTAAACTAAGTAAAAGCGTTGATCTGTTCCAATTTCAGATACATTCGTCTATGATTCTAGGCATAAATGACAATAAAAACAATTGTCTCTCTACGGGTTCGCTCCACAGGACAAATGCCACTCTAAAATTTCAAGATTGAAGGCAACTATGAACTAATTGCTCTTTCGTTTCCATGACTGACTTTGCCGTTGTTATTTTATAATTATTTTTTTCCCTTGCTTATCTAGAATTCCAAGAGTTAAAAAATCTTCAGAAAATCACACTGATCAAGAATTAAAGTTGAACGGATTTAAGATTATGAAATATTGCGACCTTTAAGCAAATATTTATTCAAAAATTTTATTTTGTTATTGATGAAACAGCAATCACTAAAAAAATGTTCGTTATCAAGTAAAAAGCGAATATTTTTTGGTGGAACAAATTCAGTATTCAGATCGGGAGGCCTTCATGTATTATGCAAATCCAACGTCCAATAAAAAAGGAGTTTATTTTTTCCGGCACGCAGTTACAATATATACTCCTTGGAAAAATGCAAAGAGATTTGAGAGTGAGGTAAAAGTCAAGTCAATACAAATGAGACATCGGTGGAGTTAAAGAAAGATAATACAGGCTGAAACTATAAGAGCAAGAAACAATATGGTCATCATCTTGCTTAAAATTGAAAAGAAACCAGGACTATTTAAACCTCTGTTTAACTGAGGAGAACGTATGATCCTGAGGAGGCGGTGATTCAGAGTAAGACGGCATTGTGCAAACACAGTTTCTTATGTTCAGCTGGTGAAGGGTTCAGGAGGCTTGTTGTGAACTTCTCTACTTGACCGGCCAACCGATATCTTAAGCTAAAAAAATAATTTATTAGTCAAGGATAATACAGAAACTACGAAGGCAAATCGTTGAAAAAAACTGATGGAAAGCTAGGACACAAACTATGGAAATGATAGTAAGCCATTGGAAGTAAGGCCATCCTCTAGAAGCATTTTTCTACGTAGGCCTCGAGCGACGTTCAGTGCACGTCATAATACACAAGGACTAAGAACCCTGTCAGAATTAATACCGAGTGTTTCATTTTTGCTGTGGTACAAATCTAGCACTTCCATTTTTACGCAACATTGTACCGCATAGCAGAACACTGAGGTCATTCTTAGTTCTCATTTAGTACATCAGTAGTAGGCAACAAAGGCCCATTCCACTCATTAGACGCCAAGAGAGGTTGTGAACAATCGTAACATTTTCATCCCTCGTATTACAAGATCAAACAGTTAATTCTTGCGCTATGTCTTGTAAGATTTCGGAAAAATGTTAAGTGTTCATCAGAGGAAAGCGTTTCTTTGAAGTAATTAATGAATACATTAAATGATTCCTACAATGATCTCTCTCTCTCTCTCTCTCTCTCTCTCTCTCTCTCTCTCTCTCTCTCTCTCTCTCTCTCTCATTCATGTCTAAATCAATGCATAAGTTGATGAGGATTGACATTTATAAACACTATAACAAAACAAAAAAAACATAAAGTAACTGAGCATAACCCAAATTTCAAGGAAAAGGCTTTACTGAAAACATTGAAATTACACAGACCACATTTTGGTAAAAACATATAGTATTTTGCAACATTGCGCCATCCCCGCCCTCAGACACTTCACGCAAAAACAAAGGACTTCAAGGATACATAAATGACATTAATTTAACTTCAGCGTTATGGTTCTGGTCCTCCGCTGGCATAGCCCACCCCGGACCCCAATCCCTTTAACAACAATTTTCGTGGGGTCAGAAGACGAGGTCACAACAACGACGGCATGACCAGTCTGCTAAGATTCTTTTGCACGGCAGAAGACGCCGAGGGAGTAGGTAAATGTCAGGGAAAGGGAATTTTAGAAGCTTATTTATTCCAGAAGGTGAAACAGTCTAATGAGATTATGATGAGAGAGGGCGACGACCTGGAAGGAACGTTGCTTTGGTGGCACGAGGTCAGAGAGAAGCAAATGTGACAAATATACTCACATTAAGGAAATTTCAACCTCATTGTCGAAAACTGCAAAGGTGCCTATACACCAACATATATTTTGCCAATTGACGAACAACTATTACCCATGGGAAACAGGTGCCCGTTCATTGTTTTTATGACAAATAAACCTGATAAGTTTGGAATAAAATTTTTGGTCCTTGCAGAAGCAGAACACAAATATATTGTAAATGTGGTTCCCTACCTAAGGGCTATAGAGAAGGATCCGAGGTTAGGAGTTCCCTTAGCAGAACATGTGCTCACCCTTACTGAAGCAGTAAAGAATAAATGCTATTATGTGACAACAGACAACCTTTTTACATCACTTCAAGTTGCAAGGAAACTGCAGGAAAAAGCAACTCAATTGTTGGTACTGTGCGAGCAAACAGCAAGCATCTGTCAAAAGAAGTTATTTCACAAGAAAAAGGGTGGAAAATGTGAATCCAAATTTTATTTCCAAGATGAAAGTGGACGCATGCTTGTGAATTACCAATGCAAGGATAATCAGAACGTATGATTCTTGTCAACCATGGATAGTTCTCCAACTGTTTCTGAAGGCGAAAAAAAAAAACACACAAATCGCAGAATTCTATCATGCAAATAATGTTGGAGTAGATGTCGTCGACCAAATGCTTAGGAAGTACAGTACGTGTTGTGCTACAAGGCGTTGGCCTCTTGGATTTTTTTGTAATGTTCTTGACATAGAAGTCATAAACGCATGGCTTATTTACAAGCTTGCCTCAGGGGAAAAATAACTAGAAAAGCGTTCATTTTACAGCTCATTGAGAGTCTTAGGGAAACTTTTGTTCGTAAGAGTAATTTGCCAGCTCCTGCTGAGGTGCCATCCAGAGGTACTTCAGTACCTGGAAAACGTCGCAAGTGTCATGGGAAAAATGTTCTAATGCTACAGTCACAGTTTTCCAGACATGTAAAAAACATACGTGTGGCAAACGTGCAAAGGATGAAACAAGAAAATTGTTTGTAACTTGTAAAGATTGTGGAAGTGGAAGTAATATTGTTGCTAACTAGTACAGGATTATAGAAAGGAGGAGTTATAAACTGATTCTTAATGATGTTCAAATGAATGTATCAATAATTTTCGTCATTAAAGTTCATAGTGCTAACACACTGATCATTGTATTAACCAAATCTATTGTAAGTAATTCAAAATACAGAGTGAAATGATAAGGTGTCGAAAACGGCACTTCGGCCATTCTGTATATATCAAAGATACCGACCATCCTACTGTTAAAAGCAAAATGTGAATTAATTTTTTGGGGGGAATGCAAAAAAATTTTGTATCATTATATATACCTGGTAAGTGAAATGAAATAATATGTATCCATCTACAGTAAAGGTGTCGCCTCAACAGTTAGCATTCAGCATAAAATGAAAAGTTTTCAGGAAATGTTTTTTTCTCTCGTCCATTGAAGATTCAGGATTACGAACATAACTAGAAACTGTAACGGGTTATTATAGACTAATAATTTACTATTTTCAGAGTTGAAAAAGGCTTGCTGTTATTCTAGCATTATTTGTTCAAATAATGCCAAACGAAGCCGTATATATTAGTTAAAGTTACTGTAGCTTAGAAGATTAACATATTGGCATTCGTTACTTTTCAAAAGCCACTTAGAGCAAAGACTGCGATTACTTTTAATATATGGTGACCTGTGTCAGCGCATTTGCTGGTAATGCTTACTATGTGTTGTTGCTTGCCCACTGGACATCTGAAGAGATGGACGTAAATCTTTAATATCCGAATTTTGTAGAGCACGTCAAGAATCATTATCCGAAAATCATGTAAAAGGACAATAGCATTATTGTCACTTGAAATCTTGGAGGCGAGATCAGTCAGTGTTAACAAAAAGTGCATTTAAATGCATTCTTTAGCATAAATATTGCAAGATTTGTCCTGTGGTAAGTTTGTAACAAGAATCGTAAGGTACGGAGATTACATGGTAAAATAAGTTTAATAAAAACATTTTAAGTGAAAGTTAGTGTACGAAAATAATCGCAGGTAAATGTTACCTTAAGACATGAGTAAGGAAACCTTCATCGGTTACCTTACAAATCATTGTGGCTGAAAAAAATGAAATGATCCATCGCACAACACCTGCAATGCACAAGAGTAAAATTACAGATTAGTCGGCCAATGCAAATTAATGATTCATATATAAACATCAAACAACAGGCTTAGCTCTTTCACTTTAAACAAACGTTGGGAAATTGCCTGATACAGCCTGCATGAATAAAGACCCTCACCTTCAAGCACCGTTCTCCCTCCTGAGCCAGCAACCTGGCACTGCATAGACAGCCCACGCGGGAAAAAAGAGTAAATAAAGAGGGCAGTGACAGAAAAGTAAAAATAAGATCAGAAAAATTGACAAAGGAAAATATGTGCATGGAAATCATAAGGGAGGTCAGTTAATTCAAGGTAACTTTGCATGACTTTTAAAGAAGCATTGCTGCCAGAGAGACTTTTATCTCCGTTGCGGATCAAAACAGATTCATGAAGCGTTTCAGTAAAAGACGCTAAGTGATGGCGTCTTGTTTCCTCTCTTTGCTTTGTGCTTGCCATTGCAGCTTCACCGATATAACACTCGCCATCATTAAAACTTCTCGGGTAATCCTTTGCATTAGGAGAAAACAGTTGCATTAGGAATGGATATTATAGAAAGTAGACGAGAACAACGTTGCTTCTTGTGGTTTTGTTTTTGTCTTCTCTCCAGTTATTTCCCTTTCCCTTGCATTATTTCCTTTTGCCAAGTGCATTTTGTTCATTACATCTTTTAACTTTACATCATAAACTCCTGTTATATTTTATTCACATTTGTCTGTTCTTTTATGACTCTTCTAAAATTATATCCACGAATTAAATCATATAGGAAATCTCTTTCAGCGATCTGTTGACATGAACAGTGAAATTAGAACTGGAATTACTTCAGATGGGATCATTTTGGTTCTCAATGATGTTTAAGAGGCCACATCTTCACCAAGGATACCCAAATATGCGGTCCTCTAAGAAGCCTTAAAAGAGGTCCTATTCTTAAAGTCAAGGGAGTCACCTGAGGAATCTTTCTGTTGCGGTCCATCAACTTCTGTTTATCTGTTAATAAGATATTCTGCTAAACTCATAACACGTTAGACAGGGGAAAAATAATCACCCTCAATTTGGTTTACGGGCGCAATAAATACCTTGCTTTGAATCAGTAGTTTTCCGAGTATGGCATAAAATTTTTCCAATCATCCTACTTCCGCCTGTGAGACACCAGATGTTAATGAATTATCCTTATTGTGCAGATATTTTGCGCACTCATTTGAAGATATTTCCAATTATACACTGCATTCTCGATGAAAAATGGAAATGAGAATAATGTAGCAAATTTTATATACATTCCCGAAAGATTTGCATAGAAATTCTAAAATTGAAGGCTTTATCGCTGCCTCTCTTCCAGAGTAATGAAATTCTATCAAAGCTGATAAAATCAATCATCAAAAACAGATTACCAATGCAAATTTCCTGCCTGCGTCTTCCACTGACAGGGTCTTTATACAGACCAAGTGATAATGTTATTTAAAAACTTAACTGTCTTCTATGTTTTGAAGAATTCAATATAAAAAAAAAAAAACTACAAAAAGTCACACAAAAGAACCATATTTCGATAAAAAAAAAAAAATCCACATCTCTTGATCAATTTTCCAACCGCCTCTGTGAAATACGATCACAAAACTTCTCGATTGACAGCAACGTAGAATATTCACCGTGAGTGATCCCACAAATTGAATTTACTCAAAGCGTCTTCACATGCGGTCGTTTCTTTCGAAATCCTCTCGTGGTAATCCATTTAAAGCTAAATTATTTAAGAGGCATTCTTTAGCAGAGCAAAACCTTTTTTCTTTTATAAAAGTCATTTTTCTCTCCTCAGTAAGAAATTAACGCCGGGACTTCTAAATGCGTCATGCGAAACAAGATATGGTAACTGTGTACTGTCAAGAGAAACAGAGTCGCCTAACACAGAGACGAGAAATTATCGTTCGTATCGTAATGATGACAAAGAAAAACAAATGATATATATGGGACGGGGCTTAAAACGGTAGACTGAATTGTGTAGGTATAGCCTTACTTTATAATAAGTTTGCAAAAATAAAAGTCTTTCTTTGCAAGAACTAACTGGAAAATTAAAACACTTGCTCTGTTTCAGGTAAAAATAAAATAAAATTACATTTGTCTAGGAGTCAGTTTAAAGATAGCAAATATACTTTACTGACTCGAGGATTTTCGACAAAGCTAAGGAATAAAACAAAGTTTCAAGGAACTTCCTTCCCACTTAAAATCACCTGAAAAGCCAAATTCACCCACGATATCAACGCAAATGAGGATGGTTTCAAATAATGTGTGTATATATATATATATATATATATATATATATATATATATATATATATATATATATATATATATATATATATATATATATATATATATATATATATACACACATCACGAAGGAAGGAAGCAGTAGGGAAAGGCATCCTCATCATCTACAGTTTATTTCCAATGCCGACGTTTCGCGACGAATTCCAAGTCGCATTTTCAAGGCTATAAAATATAATATAATTTGCGAACATGAGTACCAAATTAATGCAATGGCAACAGCTCTTTATGTAGTAAAAATATTTAAAACAAAACACCTCATTCAAAGACAAGTCAATAATAAGTAAAAGGAGTTCACTAAAATCTTAAAACAACCTACCTATATGAAAGAAAGAGCAAGACTAACATAAATAAATAAAAACAGAGTGAGGAAAACCAGTTGCCCAAACTAGGCTATAAACAATTTCACTGAGGACGATTGAGTATTTAACGAAGGTACAGTCTTCTTGATAATTATAGATTCTAGGATGGTTAAGTCGTTGTTGTTCTGCACTTGACCTAAGATGGAAAAATCCTTGCTGTCAATATAAGTTTTACATAATTTTGAATGATTTCGTATATTTGATTGCTCAGGATTAGATAACCTTCTACCTGTTCTGTGACTTATGCCCCTGTGGGAATCTATGCGGACCTTCAACAGCCTCCTCGTGCATCCCACGCATATCCCGTGATCACATCTCGGGTAAGTATACTTGTAAACAACGCTGGACGAAAGCAGAGGACTGAGCCGGTCTTTGACTCTGAACAGAGACCCTATTGGTAAGGGTGTTTTGTTTTAAATATTTTTTACTACATACAGAGCTGTTGCCATTGCACTAATTTGGTACTCATGTTTGCAAATTTTATATTATATTTTATAGCCTTCAAAATGCGACTTGGAATTCGTCGCGAAACGTCGGCATTGGAAATAAACTGTAGATGATTAGGATGCCTTTCCCTACTGCTTCCTTCGTGATGTATACTTCGATCCTCGGCTATATATATATATATATATATATATATATATATATATATATATATATATATATATATATATATATATATATATATATATATATATATATATATATATATGTGTATATGTGTGTGTGTGTGTGTGTGTGTATATAGACACACACACACACACACATAATATATATATATATATATATATATATATATATATATATATATATATATATATATATATATATATATATATATATATATATATATATATATATATATATATATATATATACATACATACACATATATAAAAGTGAATGTTGTATGTTTGTATGTAAGTGTATGTAAGCGCTCTATAGAAACATTTTGAGAGCCACCCTCTCGTTGTACAATGCAAAGAACTTGAAATTCTTGGAAAATTCCTTTACTCTAAATTTCATCTTTTATTTTGCGGGTCTGCTCTTCCGTCCTCGTCCATTTTAATATCAAGACATCAGATCCCCGCGTCGCACCCAAGTCATTCATCTTGCAGACGGGCGACTCATAACCTAACACCTGCCATTACTAATCGTCTTGGGGAACGAATGGAATCTCGACCTTATGGACACGTGTCAAAAAGCTCATATCAGAATACTAAAACCTGGTTCAAGGAAAGAACGGCGGTCGACCCAACTTGCATTTCCTGAAAAGCAGCACGTTGTAACCAAACTGCCTCCCTCCGGAATACCATTTTCTCTGAAGAATGATGGCTCTTGTGGGACTGGGTTTATTTTCATTCAGTTTGTGCTCCTCTTTTGAAAAATACTTTGCTTTGCAAATCTAAATGGAGTAAACTTGAGTTGCTACTTCATGTAAATTTAAACAACAGCTCATTAGAAGCAGCTGCTGGAGTCATCAAGACTCATCAGAGGCGGGAAACTTGGAGGAGAGTCACAAGAGGACCTGGCGCATTCCTCATGAGGGAAATATACAGCTTAAGGAAAAGGAGGAGGAAGAGAAAGTCCGGTTCTGAAGGCTGACTTTTGATCAGCCTCACTTTGACATGTATCCTCACTTGAGAACACCAATCCGTTTCTTAACTTTTCCCTGCGGTGGCCTGAAAATCCTGAACAAGATTTTAAATTAAATATTATATATTGTGCTACACTAGTCAGTTTAGCCCTCTGTCTATGCCTGTGTTTCAAAATGGAACCGGCATAATAATGGTTTTCATGAGTCACCCGTTTTGATTTTGATGTAAGGTGTGTAATTCTGTGGAAAATTGTAAAAATAGTCATAAGCACATTTAAAAATATTTTGCTGTCTGAATACCATCTAGGCCTTTATTTTGATGGAATGTGTGAAGAATAGTTATATTGGAGGGTAATCAAACTACCTTAATTTTTTTTTTAAATCATATAGAACCAAGCAAAATGCTTCGTAATGTCAAAGCCTTTTGGATGTGAAATGGATCCAGTCTATCTGAAACTTCACCAGGTTTGAATACTGGGTGGAAGTCCGTAGCTTTAAAACGGAACTTTGCCATAATTCAAAAAACCTCCTAATATCAGATAAAAAAAAGAAAAGCTCTTCCTCTCTTTTGCCAAGGAACTCCACAATGGCCCCATGACTGACAGCGCAAAGGAAAAATGAAGTTCGGAGAATTGTATATGTAGCATGAAAGTTGTATTCAGGCTGCCTTTTCTCATTTGGTTCTTGGTAAGGCTTTGTTACCTTTTAAATGGGCTTCATGTCAGCAAAAATAAGTAGAATGACAACAAGAAAAATAATAAGATCTGTAAAAGAAGAAGTATATTAAAAATATGGTTATTATGATTAGGGCTAGGAAGATATAAACAAAGAAAAGTCGACTGAGTTTGACGAGATTCATCGCATTCCCTTCCCTTGTTTTAGATACTCTTATATCTGCTAGCTCTTAGGATCTCAAACCAAGGCCAACGAACACGTTCATAGGAAGGTATGGATTATCAACGGATTGAAAGGTCTTTGTCCTTAATTTAACAGAACTCTCTTATCTTAGGTTTTATTATTCAAAGAGCGAAATAATAATAGACACATTTGCATATCGGCAGCCACCATAGTTATTCAAATGATGAAAATGTCTATGAAAGGGTTAAAATAATAAATATTTTAGCATAGCGGATGTGGAAGGAGTTCAAATAGACTTGAGCGTATCTTACTAGGGTTGCTGAAATTGAATTTCGATCGAGCAAATGATGAAACATTTCCCACTGTCATGGAAATTCCGTTGCATCGAAAGTAACGCTTACTATATACTGTACACTGAATGATTTCGGTTTATATTTTCTGATAAGAGCTAAATAAAGATACTTGTGTGGTGTTGAAAATATTAATTGCCTATGGAGAATGACGAATTTCCTCTCTATGGTCAGTTCATTGCACTATTAAAGATTATATTAACTGGAAATTAATATTTTCATAAGCGTCAGGGGCTGTACAGAACATGTTTCTCTGACTCTTTTATGTCATACGCTTTGCTTTCCTGAGCTGACTTCAAAGGAATAGTTTGTCTTTGTTACTTCATGTGTGTTTTTTTCATGTCTTTTCACTGCCATGTACATTGTGATTCTTCTTTGACGTATCCGTAATTTTTAGATATTATCGTATATCTTCTTTTTTCATTTAATTTATTTTTTCTTAGTTCTTTGGACGCTTGATTTAATTGCTCTACAAAGAGCAAGCACACAAAGATATATCTTTTGCCTTAACAAGCTGTAATCAGACTGAATACCCATGTAAAAAAGTGAAAAAACAGATGATAAGTAAATCAAAACACACACACACATATATATATATATATATATATATATATATATATATATATATATATATATATATATATATATATATATATATATATATATATATATATATATATATATATATATAATAAGAACAGTATATATATATAGATATATATATATATATATTCATTTTTCAGTTATACATTTATTTATTTCCATCACTTACGTTTCGGGATACAAATCCCACTTTCAGGGCTAAAAACAGAAAAAAAAAAATCCATACGTCAGAAATCACGCTAAAATGAAGCACAGTAGCAAATCATTCTTAAACAAAAATAAATAATAACCAGTACATCAATAAGCTTTAAATTTTAGATGTACTGGTTATTATTTATTTTTTATCTATTTCGTTTTCAGAATAATTTACTACTGTGCTCAATTTTAGTCTGATTTCTGATGTGTGGATTTTTTATTTTCTCTTTTTTTAGTCCTGAAGATGGGATTTGTATCCCGAAACGTAGGTGACAGAAATAAATAAATGTATAACTAAAAATGCTGAAGTCTCTGCTGGCCATGGTGTTCCTATTAAAGATTCGACTTTCTAGAAGTGACAATACTATTCGTATATATATATATATATATATATATATATATATATATATATATATATATATATATATATATATATATATATATATATATATATATATATATATATATATATATATATATATATATATTATAAGGTGATCTAATTTTTATAACCATTTTGTAATTGTTTGTAATGTCTCTGTGAAATTTTTTTATTTTTTGCTTGCAAGATTCGTCATTTGTTGTGAAGATGTGATTTTCAAATGTCTTTTCTTACAGATATGTTGTGTGTTATGTAAACTTATGATTTTGTGGGATATTTTTCCCCTTTTGTTTAATCTTTTGAAATTGTATTTTGAAAAGCTTATCAGGTCACTACATCCTGTCTGCTGAGAGAAAGAGTGGAGGCTCGCTTTTCTGTTTGATCAGGTGCTTTACGTCTAAAAGCATCCACTTTTGTTATCGTGATGAGTGTCACCCAGTCGGCGAGTTAACTGTTATATCTTTAGTCCTGTATACTTATTCCGTCTGTATTAACTCTGCCTATGCCTATTCTGTTCGTAATTTAAGAAAGAGAGATAGAGAAATAGGAAATAAGTGGTCTAAAACATCTTTATTTGTTTTCCCAGCTGCCTCCAGCTGACAAGAGATTTTGAAACCCTGAACCAGCAAGTGTCTGTCAATCATAAGCGATAAGGTTGGTTTCGCTTTGAGCTCGATCGTGTGTACCAGTATACTTTGTACATGTGTATTCTCTGTGAACACCCTTTGTGTATTCTCAGCCTACGAAACTTAAAATCTAGTTTCTTCTTAAAGACAGATTAGTCTACTGGCAAGGGTCAATAGAGGCAGAACCAGACCTCTCTCTCTCCCTCTCTCTCTCTCGATAGTCCCGATATTATAATGGGAATAACAGGAAAATATCCATTGAAAAGCTCTGTTAAACTCACCTCAGGAGTGTGTTAATTTTGTAAAGGGTGTTCAGGAATATTATTTTGTACAAGTGTTGAAGAGGAGATAAATACTAGTGTAATGTTTACTAAAGGTAATGTGGTGAATATTGAGTTTTGTTAGTATTCTTGGTAAAAGAGAATTCTTGTGTTTGAATAATTCTTAGAAAGACGTTGGTATGACTTTTCTTTTTATAAGGGAAGTTATATAAAAGATTGATGTAATTTTTAAACACATTATTGGTGATTCTGGTGTTTTCATTTTGGTGTGTCGCATTCTTATATGTCTGTACTATTACATTATTGTGACTTTAATGTTGCCGTGTTATACTGGTGATTTCTTAGCATTTTGTTAGTGCCTACCTGTTATAGAGATTTTTGGAGAATGTTATGTGGATTTCAATCAGTAAAATTTTGGTGACTGTTTGTAATTGTAGAACCAGGTAAAAGCTTGGCACTTAAGTGATAGCTAATAGTTTGATTCTTACATAATCAGATTGTTTTCTTGATAAATTAAAGTTTTGTGAATTAAACTTGATTAAGAGATACTTAAATCTTACACCGTTGTCCATTAATGGTAAATCTTTTGAGATTGTG
The DNA here is from genome assembly GCF_040412425.1 of Macrobrachium rosenbergii. Taxonomy (NCBI): domain Eukaryota; kingdom Metazoa; phylum Arthropoda; class Malacostraca; order Decapoda; family Palaemonidae; genus Macrobrachium; species Macrobrachium rosenbergii. The sequence goes on from NC_089786.1 coordinate 39,121,712, forward strand.
AACTTTACATATAACTTTTGAACTTAGAAATAAACCTGTTTGTTTAAAGTTTTTAAAACATAGCGTTTCATTGGATTACCAGTACTTACAGACATTAATGAGTGTGTATAAGGTAAATGATGTAACTGTTTGTTCACCTGAGACTTATCTAGGTAAAATAGAACCAGAGAGACAGCTACAGTGCTGATTGAAGTGAAACTCATATTCCATTAATCTGGATATAACTTAATAATTGTTACCTCATCCATAACTTGATAAAGTTACATTGATTTTCTCCAGTGATAAGTAAGTTTATGGGATCATTGTACCTTTAGTGATTCAGTCGACTCTTTGTTATGAGGTTTCAAGTATCTGGTTGATGTGAGGTAACTTTTGATATTATCATTTGCATAACAGATTTGTTGGCCTATTTGTGTAATAACCAGGTGCTTGATCATTTCGTAACAAAAGATATATAGTTACTAGTAATAAGCCATTACATAACCGCTATATTCACGCCGAAGATTGTTCGATGTTTTCCTGGACTGTCACAAAAATTCTTTTCAATTTGTCTTCTTAAGATACACAAGTATTTTTATTTAGTTGGCTGAACAGGACCGTTGTGCAAACGGTCGAAATCTCCCCTTTTTTAACCTTTTTGTATTTTGGAAAAATAGTCTATCAGTTACATTATTGTGGCTTTTTACTCATTATTTCCGATCACAATATAATGATGTACTACAGATTATATATATATATATATATATATATATATATATATATATATATATATATATATATATATATATATATATATATATATATATATATATATATATATATATATATATATATAATATATATATATATCATATATATATATATATATATATATATATATATATATATATATATTTTTATATGATATATATATATATATATATATATATATATCGATACTTATTATCAATATAAAAATATATATTATATATTATATATGAAAATATATTATTTCGATATAATAATATATCTTAAAGGATATTTATTGTATTACTGATTGTATATGAATCACATTGATTGATAAAAAGTTGATATATATCGTCCCGTGGGCTCGACGAACTTATTATCAACTAAAAATCCCTTATAATATATATGAAAATATATTATTTATATAGAGCGAATTGGATATTAAATACGTTTGTAGGTTACTGATTGTATATGAATCACGGTGATGTGATAAAAGTCATATATATATATATATATATATATATATATATATATATATATATATATATATATATATATATATATATATATATATATATATATACTTAATATTTCTCATCATTTACATATTAGTAAGAAAGAAATAAATAGAAGCTGCTGTACACTAAACAGTAATGGTGGATGGGACTTTCATTCTTACCTTGCTATTAAAAATCTTACTATGAAAGCAGTGGTAAGACTTATTCCCATGCTAAAACATCCAATTCTGTGTCTGCATGTATTTCACCACTAACAAAGAATATTCTAGATAAATTTTAATTTAATCACTTCATGCGTTTGTCATTTCTTGCATAACCGGAAAAGTGAGGTAAAATTAAAAGTTCCCTAATGCAGCTGTTAAATTAGAGATTGGTCAACGAAAATGAAAGAACTGAGTTTTAAAAATTACTATGAATATCTGGAGAAAAAATGGTTTTAATTAATAACTTTCCCAATTGTTTTTTTTTTTTTGCCCCTACCTGGAAAATGGAATTATTTAATCCTAAAGATTACAATATATTGTGTTCGGACATCTCATGTTGTATAACAAAATCTCTGACTCACAATAACCTTTCCTACTGACATAATATAATAATAATAATTACACACACAGTTCCCTATGGTACTTGAAGTTTTTTTATATATATTCCATGTCTGCAGGTGATGACGTCACTTAGTCATCTATAATGACGTTCTGGGAGCACTTGTTTTTACGAAAACTGTCTGCCTCCTTTTTATCACTTAGAATGAAATTTGGGTATTTGAGAGCTGTTTCCTCTATGAGTCCTGCGAAGATTAGTGGTCTTGAAAAAATTGTTCTGGGATGTTTGCTGCAAAATTTAGTCTCAGAATGACCAAGTTCTACAAAATTCCTTTATTATTATGCACATAAAAGATGTTGAAGTATTTATAAAGCAATAATGGATGAAGCATTTTTCATAAGAAATATTTTATCACATCTGTTTGAATGATTTGCAGCTAAAACCATTTCCTCGCCAATTCATGATCAATGAATCGAAACAGCCTTGTTATCAGCCTGATGCATCCCTTTGTTTATATAGATGTGCTTTATAGTAAGAAACCTCGCCTTAAACCTACAAGGACTTCGGTGCCCGTTATGAAGTTTTGTAATGCAATTTCGCCAAGGTTAGCCCGAAAAAGGCAAAGTCTCTGTCGTTTCATCTCTCTGTTGTCCATTCCAGCTCTTATGTTACGACGATAACGAGTTTGATATTATGCATGCCTGAAACAGCTATGAGTTTCAACGGCCGTTGTTTGGGAGACGTTAGGTGTGTACGTAAAATCGCCTGTTCAACGATTAGGGGAAAAAAATGGGACTATGGACCACTTCTCGTTATCAACCAAAAGCTGTTATTTAAAATGTAAAAATTAATTTGATGAATATCAGAGATATTAATAATTTTGTTATTCTAACGCATTCTGAGCAAAACGGAATAAAGCCTAGCCACTGAATTACTATGTATCTTTATTCACTCACATACAAAAGAGGCGGTTTTATACAATAGGGTGGTAATACGGGACCGTTGTGGTTGTAATATGAACCAAATATGAAATTTATGACACAAAATAACATAAACTAAAAAAAAAAAAAAAATACACCTTTGCTGTAGAGAAAATAATATTTCAAAATTTGAAATCTATGTGCATGAGCAGAAGTCACAAATGAAAGCCTCTTTCCCGATCGGTAACAAGCACGTGACCCTATCTCTGGCGCACTAGACGTTAATGACAAAGAAAGAGGAAGAAGTGCCAGACGCCAGGGAATGTATACTATACTCAGTTTTTTTTACCGAGGCACATTAGCACCGACTCGCAGGGGTGCCCTTTTAGCTCAGAAAAGTTTCCTGCTAGCTGATTGGTTGCAAATATTTTGTCCGAATAGCATCATTGTTTTCAAATAATTACCAAGTAATGTGTATCGAAACTTGTTTACTAACCTAAATTTCTCCCTCAGATATATGTTTTGTCAATAAATAATGTTAACGAATAAAGAGATTATAAAGGTTTGTGATGGTAAGTCTAAATTTAATAACAACACCCGCCGAAGTCAACGACAGGAGCTTGCTTTCGGATGCACGCTGCATAATTTTTTTACTTTTCACATATTTTAACACCAATTGGGATAAACTACACTAAGCATAAGAAAAAACATGTTATTATAAACTTTCTTTGAATACCAGAATCTACTAAAAACATGGAATTAATAAAACTCGCTATTAGTGAAAACTTCCGGGGAGGTAAAAGGAACAGCCTGTGGCATTAGATAAAATTTAGATAAAATTACCTAGATAAGTAGGCCTAGTTATTCATATGGTATCCAGATGCCAGCAAATGTTGATGGGCAAGAAAGCTTTTCAGATACATATCATCTTTCATAGGCTTTTGTGCTGAAGCCTTTTGTTATATCATTATGATAAATATGATGATAAATATGAAGACGCTATTTTTTCTTTTACATAATAATAATGTACTTCCCTTTATTTCTTGCACAGATTTCAAACTAGGCTAGCCTATGTCTATGTGTCGTACACCATTTTTTGATAGTTGCAATCAAATTTGCTTAACTCTTTAAGGTAAGGAGTAACAGTAAACAGTAGCTGATGCTTGATATAAGTTAAGCTAGGTGTATGTAGGTCTATGGTGTAAGTCGTATAGAAAGGATTTGCTAATTTTGTTGTAAAGGTATAGATTCTATTAATAGCACTATTTTCGGTTTGAGGATACTGTAGTGTTCCATAAATTGCATAAAAATCATAATTAAACGAATTCCTAATTTCACCGAGTTACAACGCGATACCCCTCCCCCTCCCTTCCATCCCCGCCTCGGTATTTGACAGTAGACGCATATAGCCAGCTAATCCTTAAAATGTATATGTGTATAGTACATCTTCTACTCAGTCACATATTCTTTTACTTCTCAAAATATCCGCAGAAACTCGTGTTAACCTTATATGTGTCCTGAACAGAACGCAAAATAAGAAAAAAGTTTTCTTATCTCGCATTGTCTGCTGTAACTTACACGAAAGAGTAAGTCGTTAATTACTGCGAAATATATTTTTATTAGCGTGCACCTACACAAAGAAGCACAGAAACTTTTTAATTGCAGTTATAGCCATTAAAGTAATCTTAGTAACGTAACACTGATTTCAACATTTACATAAATCAGGAAAAAGCTGCAATGACATAAATCAGGAAAATGCTGCAATGACAATCACCTGTGATAGTTTTTCCCGCCAGGCCGCCGCTGGCTGTTCCTTTTACCTCCCTGGAAGTTTCCACTAATAGCGAGTTTATTAATTCCATGTTTTTAGTAGACTCTGGTATTCAAAGAAAGTTTATAATAACATGTTTTTCTTATGCTTAGTGTAATTTATCCCGGTTGGTGTTAAAATATGTGAAAAGTAAAAAAATTATGCAGCGTGCATCCGAAAACAAGCTCCTGTCATTGACTTCGGCGGGTGTTGTTATTAAATTTAGACTTACCATCAAAATACTTTATTATCTCCTTATTCGTTAACATTATTTATTGACAAAACGCATATCTGAGGGAGAAATTTAGGTTAGTAAATAAGTTTCGATTCACATTACTTGGTAATTATTTGAAAACAACTTTTCCGAGCTAAAAGGACACCCCTGCGAGTCGGGGCAAATGTGCCTCGGTAAAAAAAACCGAGTTTAGTGATCAAGAGCTAAAAATACAGTAATTTATAACATATGTTCTCACGTTCAGGGATAAAGGAAGCAAGAGACAGCCCTGCCTATTCAAAAGGCTTGTTACCTGATTCTGTGCCGACTGCCGGTCGGGTGCGGACTGGTCGGGAGACTCCATATTTGAAGTGTAGCTTTGGGAAGCTTTTGCTGGTATTTCAGAAAATATGGCTGCTACAATTTTAAAGGACACATATATGCATTTCATAGCTTCAATGCTTTAAGATGTGATGGAAGAATTTTTGGAGTGAGATGGTACTGACAGAGGCCGTCAGTTGTAAAATCTTTGTATTCAGCAAATAGTTTGATTCCTCAGCTATCTGCGTGAGAACCTCAGCAATATTGCCGGTCAGGTGATCTCCGAAGTGTTATGTATATTCGTGAGTACGTGCGTTAATTTGATCTAGATTATGCCAAAATCTGCCCTAAAAGTGAGTTTGATCGTTCATTAACATGATAGAACTGCAGTTGTCTAGACGTAGCTTTGGAGAGGATCCAGGCTTTGAAATCGGCAGATAAGGTAGAGTTTGAAATCTCTGTTTTTATGGGAGGAAATTGAACTTGTGATTTTTACCATGATTTTCTGATCATTATGAACTTTTGAACTGGTGTGGGAGATTTAATATGAATATTCATACCTCTTTTATATTATTATTTTGTTATGTTACGTTTGCCATATCTTGGCTATGCATTTTACACTTTCCATTATTGTGTTTTGCATTTCATATATTTTTGGGAGTTTTCTATCATGTTTAATTCTTCCGACAGATGTCTGTGGACAGTGTGGACTGGTTCGAATAACATGTGGTAGACTGTTTTTTTTTTACATGACTTTAGTTATTGATTTGGGGAGTATGTGTGAGTTTGGATATTTTCAGGCTATTAGCCATAGTGAGACTTCTTTAATCAGAAGTGTTTTACAGTTTAGAGTTTAGTTATCTGACTCGATAATTCATTTATTATGCATTTTAATCTTTGCTTTGTTTTATTCATTTCTTGTTGGGTTATTTGAATAATAAACCTATTTTTGTAGAAACTATTGCGTTTCTTTAAATAGTCCATTTAATTGCTTTGGTGAAAATGAGTGAGATTCGGGTGGGTGAACTTCTGAAAACGATGAGAGAGAGAGAGAGAGAGAGAGAGAGAGAGAGAGAGAGAGAGAGAGAGAGAGAGGGGAGAAAAATGGATGTAAGTGTTATCGTGAGCAAACCTTCATACGCCGTGTCCTGAATAAAGATTGTTGGAGCACGTTACGTACACTTTCAAAAAAGTGTTAATTCTGTTTTCTTGTAACACTGGAACCCCATGTAATGTTCAATAATTTCTGTCTGTCAACGGGAGGACCACAACGACGTGAAACCATATGTAGTATATGCAAAATACTCTCTCTCTCTCTCTCTCTCTCTCTCTCTCTCTCTCTCTCTCTCTCTCTCTCTCTCTCTCTCTCTCACACTCACACACACACACACACACACACACACACAGGTATTTTACAAAATTCTGTTGTTTTCCAGTAATCATTCACATAAGATTCTTGGTAATTACTTTATATTTTTCAAATAGATACGGATCATTATCCCGTATTTCTTTTCTCTTCGCAGTGAATAAATGATGTCCTCGTGGTCATCGTCACCAGGCAACGTTGACCTTGACCATTTCCCAAAAAATGTTAAACTGAGTATATAACATTTTAGATTTTACAAACTGACCATTAAAATTTACCAGTTCCAAAAATATATCATAAATGCTTAATCAGATATTACATAGTGGCATCAATGAGTTTCTTGCAGGTACCTTCATACCGACGGAGTTTTTCCCGATTCTCGTTCGTCAATTTTTGGTGAAAAATGCGCAGATCTCCTTCCATTTATTGATTTTTGTCGCGACAGCTGTTTCGCCTTTAATGGCATTATCAAGCAACTACTGACTTACAATCTGCCCTTTTGGCCTGTTTATATCATCGAGTGGGGAGAATGACCTTGAGGACTGGGTACTGGTTGGTCAAGGGATTAAAAGCTAAATCATCTCAGGGCGTTGTTTGGGTAAAAATCACATGTATGACAACAGAAGTGAAAGTTTAAACGTGTTTAAATTAATATTCAAATTTAATACCGTGTGTTAGTGTTTTATTATATATATATATTAAATTATATATATATAAATATATATATATATATATATATATATATATATATATATATATATATATATATATATATATATATATATTTATATATATATATATATATATATATATATATATATATATATATATATATATATATATATATATATATATATATATATATATATATATATATATATATATATATATATGGTGAAAGAGAGAGGGTTACTTGTGTAAGAAGAGAGATTGTTTTGGTGAACTGAAAGCTTCAAGGTAAAAAAAGCTTCCGTGTTGAGAGAAGACAAGGAATGAAAATCCCGTAATGCTTCTGTCGCATGCAATCTCAAGGGGATGCATAGAGGTGAAAAACAAAGAACTTAAGAGAAACAGAACGAAAAAAATATAAAATATGAGGGCAGAGAATCTATTAAAAGGCCATTACAGCAGACAAACAGTACGAAAACGGACGTCAATCACATTCTCGTGAGAATAATAACACTTGGTGAAAATTTTATGACGCTTGCCTGAGTGCATTTTGTAATTTTTTTTTTCTGAAGATTAACGAAAATACCGTAATGTATCTGTCCTCTACATGTTTTTCTTAAATATGATCAATTCCTCTGGCAACAATTTAAATAATTTTTGTTATCTCTTCCTCTTATTTAATGATAGTCTTTTCCCCATACCGAGTTTTATTTTGAACGCATACTCTTGCTGACCTTGAGCAACAGTGAAGAATAACAGGAGATAATTCTTGTATTTTCATGACGCCGTTGAAATGCTGCTATTCATTGCATTCCATTAAAACTGAGAAACGAAACTTCTTATTACAATTTATGCGGTTGTTGCATTTCTTTTTTTATGAACGACTCAATATGTTCATCTCATATTTATGCGAACTTCTGTATTCATATGCTATCAAATCATCACGTCTGATTAACTGCTTTACATTTTTGTATATCCGGATGTTAAGACACGTAACAATAATTTCAATAATTTTCCAACTTTCAAAGAAATTTCATATCTTCTCAGTTAATAGTTATGTGCTCTTGTTAGTATAACAATATTAATATTAACATAATAAAAAAAACAGTAAATTTTTAACAGGGGGTGGGATGGGAGTCAGCAGTCATGTTATAATTGCCAGAAGGAAGGCCATTGTGCAAGGATTGTCGTGATCCAGCTTACTGCACCTTTCATGGAAAAGCAGGACATAGCTTTAGAGAGTGAGGAAGCAGGCCTGGACATAGATCTCAGCCACAAGGTAGAAGGTCAGATCGTAGTCAGTCTCTACAATTTCGGATAATCAGAGATAGGAATACCAACAAGGCTGCACATTTAATGTAACAACAAGACCAACCAACCTTGGGTGAACCATTAGTAAACTTTCCCCACCCAGAATAATGGCATTCCTTCATAACTGAGGCGAAAACCCGGACGTCAAATCTAAGTTTAAGCCAAATAACAATTGACCCAACTGATATCATTTCATTAAAATTGTCCCTTGTGAATGAATATGATCAAAGTAATCAACACACAATGACGTGTGGAAGAAATACACTTCTAACGCACACCGGGATCGAACCCAGGTCTTTCAATTGAAAGGCAAGGGCGCTACATTTTTAAATGAAAGACCTGGGTTCGATCCCGATGTGAGCCAGAAAATTATTTCTGTTTCCACGTAATTTTGTGTAGATTACTTCTATCATATTCAATCAGAAATGACAATTCTAATAAAATGGTATCAATTGGGTCATAGCTGAGTAGGGAAGTTGTGTAGAACTCGCTGGTATGCTAGGTAGTAAGCCTGTCCAGGTAAAATCCTTAGAGAGTGGTACTGAGGTCCCAACTACATTTGTGAGTTGTGTGCTTTAGTTGGTAGTGCCCTTGACTTTCAACTGAGAGAACGGGGTTCGATCCCTATGTG